>NC_090647.1:508893737-508941237 GCF_040937935.1 Hyperolius riggenbachi | reverse complement strand
CCTTCTGTGACTGCTACCAAACTCCCCTTCCTTCTCCCTTGTAGCCCATTATATTGAGTACTACAAAAACTTTGGTTGAAGATCCTTCATTTATTGGCTGATGAGGACCAAAGCATTAAATAACACACACTATTCTCTAATGTGATACTCATTCACCATGAAATTAAAGATATTTATCTGGAAGTCCCAGAGTGTTTCCTGCTTCATGGCTGGTCACTTGTCTGTTCGGTGATCGGGCTTGTCTTTGCATATGTAATGAAATTCATGGAGATCAACTTTAAGCATCGTAAAACAGAGAGCCACCCATGGTGGAATGCACCCAAATGTGCAAAACACCCTTCAAAAAGTCATATCCAAGCTCTAATAATAGAGATGATGACCTGTTGATGACAAGATAGAGTACAAAAATATTGTTTCTGGAAATTCAATTTTTAAGCAAATGATCTAATTTTACTTTTGGGTGGTGTAGAAAAGGGTTACAATCACTTCTGCCATTTTCTTGCTGTCCCTGGAAACATCCATAATGTCCTGTCTATACACCTCTCCAGAGTTGACAAAGACAACACAAAATTTGTGTAGCATAAAAAGAATTCTTACTCCTGTCTGTGTGGTTTTTTTTTTGCACTTTGCTTCCTGTGTCTGAAACCACTGGCTCACATTAAAGGAATGGTACTCCCTAGAGGCCCCAAAACTCAGGAACAGGAAATTAGGTCAAATCTATCTCAATTAAGACACATTAAACACCCCCCCCCCCTTTCCCCACCATCCCCTTCTAAAAGAAAAGTTTATCCTTATCCACACCTCCAAAACGAAGAGAAAACATCCTGAGACTTGTCTTGCAGCACTCAAAATTTTGTTGATAAACCAAATCATAAATAATTAAATTTTCCACTTAAAACGTTATTTAGTTTTATTCCGATTTATATTCTAAATTGATTGCTCAATGACTAGGGTCGGATTTACCATAAGGCACTGTAGGCGTCTGCCTACAGGCACCTGATGATGGAAAAGTGGCTCATTCCCTTGCCCGAGTGCCTCCCTCCCTCCCTATGCAGAGTCCTGATGAGATAGTAAATAAGAGATTGCTCAACCTGCTGTCTGCATTCAACTGCCAAGATTTCCCTTCAGTCAGGGGCACCTCCAGCCACCTAATACTTGAGGACACCTCTAGCTACTTAATATTGAGATTCCTTGAGCTACTTAATACTTGGGGGCAACTCTAGCTACTTAATGTTGAGGATACATCTGGCTTCCTAATACTAAGGGGCACCTGTAGCTACCTATTATGGGCAATGAAAGTAAGGAAGAATTGACAGCTGGGACAGCTAGCACACTTGCTGTGCAGAGGGGGTTTGTAGAGGTCAAAGTCTAAGGTGCCAGGACATCTGTGCCTATAGGCTCCTCTGAGGTAAATCCGAGCCTATGAATAACGCATTACATGAACTAAGTTGATCCATAAAGCTGAGGTTGATGGACATCGTAACTGCCTCTGACCAGAGCAGGATCATTCACCAGGCAACCTAGGCAGGTTCTTGAAGCCTTTTGGGTGTCAAGGGGCCCATCTGCCACCTTCTTTGACCATATTTTGCTTCAGCTTACCAAAAAGGACCAAAAGGGGATCCATATCTACTACCTTGCTTAGGGCCCGATACATATTAACCCATCTCTCCTCTGACAATCTTAAATTACAGAACTTATGCTTACATGGGTTTAAAATTTGGGAACAAAAAATAGGGTTCCCCTGATCAAAATAGCATCAGAACTGCATTATGGATTTTAATCCCCTTGTGCGATACTGGCATTGGAAGCTCAGCATGAACTGTATAACCGTTACCGTTAAAGGGGCACTACAGCAAAAAACTGTAAAATTTTAAATATGTGCAAACATATATAAATAAGAAGTACATTTTTTCCAAAGTAAAATGAGCCATAAATTACTTTTCTCCTATGTTGCTGTCACTTACAGTAGGTAGTAGAAATCTGTCAAAAGTGACAGGTATATATTTGTTTTCAAAAGCACTTAGTGAATGGCAGTTGCTCTGTCCAACTGCCAGAAAACTGTGCAGCAAGCAGGGAGGCTGGCCAGCATCATTGTTTAAATCTTTTTTAGGGAATATCTTTATAAAGAATAAAAGCCTTGCTGAGAATCCCCTATGAAGAGATGGGCTAGTCAAAAACCTGTCACTTCTGTCAGATTTCTTCTACCTACTGTAAGGGACAGCATTATAGGAGAACAGTAATGTATGGCTCATTTTACTCTGGAAAAAAAATGTACTTCTTATTTGTATATGTTTGCACATATTTTAAATTTTACAGTTTTTCGCTGTAGTGCCCCTTTAAAGAAGAAGGCAAACCTCAGTAGTAAAATGTTTAGAAACAGAAGGAAAATATTAAAGCTATTATCTATATTTCTTCACAGAAATATAACGGAAGCTGGTCATTCTGCAGCAGAGCAGTCCTGAGCCCCCTCTTTAGTATAAAAAAAACCCTCCTATACCTATTAATCTGATCTCAGTCAACCATCTAGCACAATGTGTTTTTATTTGGAATTACCATATTGATATGCCTATCAACTGCTACATTATCATAATAATGTAAATGAGAATATAAATTGCTGCTTTGCTTCATTTGTGTCAACATTGGCAGAAAATAACGCTGCCACGAGCCGCCCTCTGGAGAATCGTTTGACCTTAGCGAGCAACCTCTCCGCGCACACAAAGGAAAGACTAGAGCTTAGTGCTGGCGTCTAGATGCCATTGAGGGGATGCTTATAAAATGCCACGAAACACAAAGAATACAGTCATAATAAAGCTAACAGGTGCAATAAACACTCATAGCACTGAATGGTTTACTAAGACATATTGGCTTATCCAGAGGCTTCCTGATCACCTTATTTGTTCTGTCAAATCTAAGTCTCAATGATAGAAGTAATTTTTTTACTTTATTAATGTATGAAAAAAAAAGGGCATTTACGCACAAAACATGTAAATAATCTACAATGATACACTAAATACAAAGGAGATTTTTTTTTCTAATTAAAAACCTAGGTGGGCACTGACAATCTTAGTTGTGAAAGGCAAGAAGTATTCATTATTTATTTTTGATCTGTAAAATCTAAATCGATAAATTGTGTTGATTAGGTCAGTTTATCTGAACCAGGTCACACCATGAATCAGGCTAATCCAAGGGGAACAAAATCTTGTTGGACTGGCCACTGAGAAAACAGGTCTCCTCAATGATAGTGCTTATTTAAGATACTATTCAGTTTAACTTAAGGTGCCCATACAGGAAGATGTATGCTCATATCGACCAAGAGACAGAGCTCTCTCTGATCGAATCTGATCGGAGAGAGATCTGTTGTCTGCCCATACACCACAGGCCATGCAGTATAATTTATCGGCCCAAAATTGGTTGCATTGTTTAATGGGCATGCTCTAGGCAGCACTCGATTCTATGATAATTATCAGATCGGATGGTCGACCAGCCGTCAAGTCGTCTGATGTATGGCTACCTTTAAACTTTCAATGTATTGTCTTCTTCTATAAATCCTCTCATAGCCCTGGTAGCTGCCGGCTTCTGGCATGTAGCCCTACTGCCCTGCTGAAAAAATGCCAAAATGTTTCTTCTACTCGAGATAGACATCACCATGGTGTAACGATTGGTGTCAGCGAGCAGATGTCTCATTATCTAGTGATCTGCAGTATCACTAATAATCCAGACACTGTATCTGATTATGTAGTGAACTGCAGAATCACCAATAATACAAGTATAGCAACACACAGAAGGTATACAATGTATAGTACTTGGTGCAACAGTAGTACTAGATAGATTGGCTATACCTCACCAGAGGAGCTGGTGGGTACTACCAGTACACTTGACAGGTTAGCTATACCTCACCAGAGGAGCTGGGGGTACTATCAGTATGCTTGGGAGATTAGCTATACCTCACCAGAGGAGCTGGTGGGTATTATCAGTACAGAGGCCCTCACCAGAGATCAGGGCTCTCTGGTGGGGATAAACAGTACAGAGGCCCACACCAGAGATCAGGGCTCTCTGGTGGGGATAAACAGTGCAGAGGCCCACACCAGAGATCAGGGCTCTCTGGTGGGGAAGCGAGGTCAGACAGGCAAGGTCAGCAACAGACAGGTAACGGTACAGAATCAGAAGGCAATAGGAAGGTGATAATACAGGCTGAGTCGGCAACAGCATCAGATGGGCAGAAGTACAGAGACAGTAAACGAGAGAGAGGTCAGAAGCAAGCCAGAGTCATTCACAGATATCAAAGTGTAATGCAAACAATAATATTCCTATCTAGTGTGAAATCCCCGGTTTCCTCCCGGATCAAAGCACATCGGATCCATCTAAGGTCTGAGCGCTAACACGTAGTATTCGCAACAGCAGACAGTTTGCAAGTGAAGCCGAGAGGCTTAAGAAGCAGAGGAGACCCAATTGGCATGCCCACTCCTCGGAGCCAATGAGGAGCGGCGAACGTCTCCTCTGACGTCAGCCGACCAGCTGGTCAGCTGACGCGCCTACTCCCCGCATAAAAGGTCCTGTCTGTGCGCGCGCGCACGCAACAATGCAACCCTATGTGCAGCTGACAACCCTGTCCTCGGCGTGCTAGATGCCGGAGGCATGGGTGACATGCTAGGTAGAGGAATGGAGGCAGCTGCGGAGGATGCCAAACTGCCCGCAGCTGCTTCCTCCATGTTTATTACACATGGCCTTCATTTTTGTAGCAGGATGCAGGACTCCACCCTGGAAGCCAGCAGCCCAGGGACTATGGGAAGGATTTAAGAGTAACAGACCTGGCAAATTTTTGCCAGTCTTTTTCGCATTTAATTAAAATGTATGATTTTTTGTTTGTGTTATTTGTATATTATAGACACATATAAATATGAACTTTTGTAAAGTGCTTTAAAACATCTTGCATGTGTATACATCAATCAGGGAGTGTAATTAGAATACTGCTTCAAATTGACACACCAAACTCACTGTGTAATGCACCGCAAACAGCTGTTTGTGTTGTGACGTCCGTGCTGGACTGGTGCGCACCATGGCCAGAGTGCAGGCCATGGCGGCTTTCAAACCCATATGGTCGCCGGGCTGAGGTAGCTCAATGACAGAACAGTGACTGTCCAGCTAATCGTATTTGGTCTGTCCACAATGAAGCAACAACCTTATTATCTTGGGTGTGCCGCCACCCCCGAGGCACTCATATAGCCATCGGTCATTGCTTCATTGTGATACGCAAGCCCCTTCACCGCAGCAAGGTAACATTCACGAAGGGGAATTGACACATGTACATGCCTTTTGTTTTGTTGTTGCAGCTGCAGTGCTGCCTGAAAAATTAGGCAGGCATGTACACGCACCAGAAAAATTATTACAGCAGCCTTAAAAATTCAGGAATCCGCTTGGAGTCCTGGTGGACCCTGTTGGTGGTGGCGGAGAAGGCAGTCAAGCGGCCTGCAGGCAGAGATGCTGTGTGGGGACCGACTTAGTCTTGGGGCAGGCAGTCACACAGCATGCAGGCAGAGATGCTGTGTGTGGGGACTGACTTAGTCTTCGGGCAGGCCTGAGCGTGCTTTACAGACCAGGCATCCGCGGTCAGATGGACCCTTGATCCAACGCTGTGTGCCAGAGATGTCACCACTTGCCTTTCAACATCATGGTACAGTTTAGGTATCGCCTTTTTAAAAAAAAAATTGCAGCCTGGTATCCTACACTGCAGTGTATGGCTTTGCTTTTGTGTGCTGCTTTTCCTCAGGTGGTCATCCCATTGCAGTTTGTGCTTTGTCATCACATGCCTTCGTAAGGTAGTTGTCCCTACGTGTTTCTTGGTCTTTCCATGGCTCAATTTTCGGTGGCAGAGAGTACAGATAGCGTTGCTCTCATCTGAGGCAGACACACAAAAAAATGTCCACACCACTGAGCTGTGGGGTGATGGCACTTTGGTGGTGGCGGCCGACTGAATGTTAAGTGGGGTGCCAGAATCAGAGCAGGAGGAAGATATGTCACGCTTCCGTGCGGAAGCTGAGAAAGATGAGGTGTTCTGTGTTAAATAGTCAACTACGTCCTGACAATATTGGGGGCACGTGCCTTCTTCTGAACACTGTACTTTGGTCGAGGGCCGCACAAAATCACGACAACGCGACCTCGAACAGACCTGCCAGGTGGCCTGCCTCTGGCTCTGCCTTTTGTTTTGTCCATATTGGAGGGGGGATGAAGTGAAAGGTATGCACTGACTTGACTAATAAAATGTGCAGTTACACAGGTTCAGTGAACAGGTTGCAGTGACTGGTATTACAAATGTGCAGCTGCCTGTCACACACACACAGGTACCCTGAACAGGTGCAATGACTGGTGGTATTAACAATGCCTGCGCTCATGCAGGTATAGGTAGGTAGGTGCACTGAACAGTGAACAGGTGCAGTGATTGGGATTACAGATGTGCAGCTGCCTGTCACATACACAGGTAGTCACAATGTGCTAGGCCTGGCAGTGGCACAGTAGGAATTATGGTGCCAAAGGCCATCTGCGATTGACTGACAGGGCTGTATATAATGCAAGTGGGCTACACAAAAAAAATAGATCACAAGAACAAAATTAGCTCTCAAAAGAGCTGTTGATGGGTGCTTTTTTAGCAATAAGAATCTGCAAGGAGCAAGCTAACAAGCCTGCAAGAGCCT
Source organism: Hyperolius riggenbachi (assembly GCF_040937935.1). Classification (NCBI taxonomy): domain Eukaryota; kingdom Metazoa; phylum Chordata; class Amphibia; order Anura; family Hyperoliidae; genus Hyperolius; species Hyperolius riggenbachi. The sequence continues at coordinate 508,934,548 of NC_090647.1, read as the reverse complement.
AACTAAGCTTTCCCTATAGCTCTCTCTGCAGCAGCAGCAGCTCTCCCTTCTCTAATTAATCCAGGCACACAAGTGAGTCCAATGCCTGACGCTGCCTACCTTTTATAAGTGGGGGTGGGTCTCCAGGACAGGAGGGAGTGTAGCCTGATTGGCTACAATGTGCATGCTGACTGTGATGTAGAGGGTCAAAGTTGACCCTAATGATGCACTATGGGGGCGAATCGAACTTCCGAAAAAGTTTGCGGTTCTCTGCGACCGCGAACCACGGAAGTTGGCCGGTTCCCGTTCACCGACGAACAGTTCGGGCCATCTTTAAATATAGCTCAGTCGTGTCCAGTGGTGGTTCACCTGTCAATGACACACTTCTGTCGCCTGGAGCATAATGCAACTGCACAAGCACAGGACGGCCCAGGCCACGGGAGCGTAATATGAGCATTCGGCCCTACCACGCATGTGTAGATAACCACAACTAGCCATGACTGAGCTATATACTGTGGGACACAGTGGAGGAATGGAGGGTCCTAGGAGAGCGACGATGGATCCCACAGCTGGCATGGGGCTGAAGTAAGCCCCAGGTAAGTATAAAAGCTGCTTATTACATCATCTCTGGTACACTTTTAGCTCCACACCAGGCAGCCTTACTGTATCAGCAACTGTAATGTCACAAAAGGAGGTCCTCTGAGCTCTAACAAACACCCACTGCTGTATGAAAATTAGGCAGCTGACTGGTATCCCACCTGAAAGCTGATTGGCTTTGGTCGTGGTGCAGGAGCTGAGTGATGACGTCACAAGAGAAGGTGCGGTGGAAGGAGTCAAGGCCAACACAGGTATTTGTAAAATGTACGAAATTGGGCACATCCCTAAAAACATGCTGCAATTGACTGGTTAATCGCTCAGGCATGCATCACCTCTATTAGGCTGAAAATGCATGCCCTGCATCCAAAACAAATGCTACATTTATTATACTATGGAGGAACTTTGGCTTCCACTATAGTAAAATGTACTCGCCAGGAATTTCACAGCATAGCCCCATCACTTTTTAAAATAAGTATTACACATGGTCTGTTTACTATGCAGTGCCATGGCCCCTATGTGATTCAAAGAAAATAGAGAAATATAAAGGTAACATAAGCATTGCTATGGTAATGCAGGTTATGCTACTTGCTTCAATCATTGTAAAACATGTGCTACCTTGTCACTGTAAGTTGCAGTAAAATTGTCATGTGCCCCCTGTGCACCTACACTTTATTATACTTAGTCTTTAATAGTGATGAGAAATGTGAAATTGAGTTCTATTAGAACCCAAGACATTTTTTGGGGGAAGCCACCCTCCGCCTACACCCCCCCACCACACCCCCGAACAGCCAAGGTCAAGCCACACAATGAAATTCTGTGTCTTTATTCAATCTTCAACTCTGACCTTTATACTGACAAAAACAATTAGTAGTGGTAGCACAGGCCATTTTCTTTGTGAACAAAATGCATCCAATATTTTCTGTGCCACAGCTGGAACATATTGTTTATTACAAATGCCACAAGGAACCAAATAAAAAAGGCTTTACAAGTCCTAAGTGCATGTACTATTTTAAAAATTGATATTCCATCTAAATTAATGCTACTTCTAATATTGTAGTTCAGAGGAGTATCGCAATAAAAATAAGAAAATATTTAAAAATTGAAGGCAGCTCTGTTATGTCTTTTGGGACGTTCTCCGTGAATCTGTAATGCCATAGCGGGGTGTTCGGCATTAAAAATGCAATAATAAGGTCACACACTGTAATTATCTTTTAAGACTCTGAAAACGTGACCATGAATTACACACCGACTATGAAAAAAATAATTTATTGATTGAATAATTCTGCGCTGGTACATTGCTGGAGTTACAAATAACAATGGTAATCTTTTCAATTAATGAGAAGTAATCACACACGTTGCTTTGCAATCTCAAAGTTACAATTGAACTGTACTGGAGCTCATTAGAATTTGGAATGCGATTTTAATCATTCTCGGGGAATACAGAGATAACTGATTAGGATTTTCTTTTTTTGGTTAATTGTGTTTCATCCGAGCTTCATACTTCACTGAACAAGTCCAAAGAGCAATGTAACGGATCTCATACGACTCACGCTGGTGTGTACCGGTTTCAAGCGTGCTGCTTAGATGTTACTTGCGAAATTGAAGGATAGTCCCTTGGGTGTTGATGAAAGTCTGTTCAAGTTTTAGGAAATTGAAGTAAAAACTTCATTCGATGTAAAAAGTTATCAGCAGATGTACCTATCATCTGTACCCTTGATATTTGTATTAATTGTAAGCTCCAGAGAATCTTATAATTGGTAGTTAGTTTTGATTTTTAACATCTCTGAGCTGTGTAATTTTGGAGAAGAAATAGTACAGGGTACTTCAAGTATGTTGACACTTTCAGAGACGTTCCTAACGTTGCTTCCTTCTTCAACTGCTTCAGCCAATAACAGTATATCTTAGATTTAAAAAAGGCAAAGACATAGGAAAAGGGGTCACAGAGGTTGCAACTGGGCCCCTGCTCCAGAGGGACAATAGAATTGAAAGATGAGGTTTCCCAGTATTTCCAAGAACGAGGAATAACTGGGAAGTGGAAAAGTAGACCAGGAGCCAAATGGTATGTCTAGGTACTTGGACTATATATAATACTTTGATTTTATACACGCAATGCAAGGGTGGGTTGCAAGAATTTCAACCACCAACAGAGCCTGTGGTGAAATGGCTGGTACTATAAAACAGGAATTGCTTGGATATCTACTAATGTTTTTTTAGGACCCAAAAAACACACTTCCCAGCTGAGATATAACACGATAAATACAACACTATTCTGGAAGTGCCCAATGTAATAGAAAAAATATAAAAACTGTTTAAAAAGGAGAGGATATGCTGGTCTTTCCTCTCCCGAAGAAAGTATACACTTTTAGTTGCTGTAATGCGCAGAAGTCTGATTTCCGCTGAATCCTAACGAGCATCTTGAGCCCTATGGTCTGTTAGTAAATGTATTTTATATGTATAAACTCTATTCCTTAGTGTGTAGAATCAACACACAGAATTGTACTTATTTGGAATTACCACAAGAAAACCCCCTCCATTTTCTGGTTTCTTTGTTTCGTTTTTTTGGTTGACCAGTATTGTAAAATAATGCTGTACTGCTTGCCTTAGCTTCACCATCTATAGAAGCTGAAATAAAAACAAGGAACGTAATTCTTAAAAACCATCTCTGCATGCATCACCCTTATGAGTGCAAAATCCACTGCAAGTTTAGCAGCAATTGTATCATAACATATTAATGGCTCCCAGTGGACTTAACTACAACAGACCTCTGCACAGCGTGTAACATTATGTTGCTATGGCACAGCACAGTGAGTACAAAATGGAGGTGCAAAATGGTGCATTACGAGTGACACACAGCTGCAGAAGGTATAGCAGAACTGTCATTTGGTGCCCTGTGGGAGAGGAGAAAACAAGCTAAGGGTCCCAGAAAATGATATACAGCTTTGGAAAGGTCACTGCTGAAAAGCTGAAGGAGTTCTTTCAGCTTCTGTCAAACAAACAGAAGGAGTCTAGATCTTGGAAAGTGCTTTAAATCAATTCAGTCATATATATTTTACATTATTCATAATTGCTAGTAAGTGTGTTCATTCAGGTTTAGTTGTTCCCACAGTGCTTAGCACAGAATAGGCAGTGTGCTTGGAAAAGAAATAATTTCATATAAAATAAATCCACTCATATGGGCGATTTAAGGATATATGCAAGTGCAAAATAAACATGGATTCTTGTGGCTTTTTCATAATTACTTCTTTCTCTGACACTTAAAGCAGAAAGGACGGTCATACCACTCCCAGGAAAAAAAACGCACACATACAGTGGGATGCGAATGTTTGGGCAACCTTGTTAATCGTTGTTAAAAATTATTGCACACTTTCTGTAAATCCAATAAACTTCATTTCACTTCTCAAATATCACTGTGTGTGTCTCCTATATGATATATTTAACTGACTTTTTATATCGTAACAACCAACGATTTATACAAGAAAATCGTGACAATTAACAAGGTTGCCCAAACTTTCGCATCCCACTGTATAAGTAGATACATACTTGTTCTACCTACATATGTATTGTACTGTCCGCGTTTTGATTTCAGTAAATTAGATCATTAGTCATCTTGAAGTGTTGGCTGTACGGTGTATGTCTAATAAACACTACATCATCCAACAAGGAGGGGCATGTAGTGTTAATTAGACATACATAATATTTCAAGATCATTTAAGATCTCTTTATCAAGGCAATATAAGGTTTAAAAGCCAACTCTGCAAAAAATCCCTTACCACAGTGTGCTCTAGGTTTCTGCAGAGATACTTGACTTTTGCCCTTATTTTACCTTGATGAAGAGATCATGAGTCATCTCGAAATGTTGGCTTCACAGTGTATGTCTAATAAAAACACTACATCAACCAACAAGGAGGTGCCTGTTGTATTTACTTGCCCTTCAGTGCTAGGTGATATTTGAAGATCCTGCTACGTCGCAATACACAATATTCCAGAAAAATAGTGGGGAAACACTCTGCCCATGAAATCTAATTACCTCTAACAAAGCAGCACAAAAGTCAGTGGAATGCACATCAGGACTCTGTGGTTCTGAAAATGTTTGCTTACAATTGTTTTTATGATTTTAAACTTAGTTGTGGCTGGAGAATATAAAAATGTTTAAAGGGGAACTTCAGCCTAAACAAACATACTGTCATTAGGTTACATTAGTTATGTTAATTAAAATAGATTGTTAATATAATCTTTTACCCACCCTGTTTTAAAAGAAAAGGCAAATGTTTGTGATTTCATGGGGAAGCCATTTTTTTCATGGGGGCAGCCATCTGTTTGGTTGAAAGGAGGTGACAGGGAGCACGAGACACAGTCCCAACTGTCCTGTGTCCTGTGCACTCCTCCCAGGTGCGCAATAGGCTTAAAATCTCAAATTCAGGATAAACAAAATATGTGCCAAAACAGCATAAGGAGAACAACAACATCAGAAATCCCATCATGCTTTGCACAACATCAGGGGAAAAATGCCCGGGCAGTTTTCTTCTGTGCAGCTAAAAATGAGGCTTGGTTAAGAAAAGTTTTGATGCTGTGAAACTGTTAAAGAAACACCAAGCCTTTTCAGTTCTGCCAAGTAGGTTTTTAGTCTGGAAGAAGATTTAAACTTAATTTTGAATGTTCAGCTTGGTGTATTCTACACACTGAAGCAATACTGAAAGTATATTGAGTCAAAATGAGTATATTGTATATATTGTATTCAGTTGTAGGGATGGTCGGAAATGACGAATTACTAGGAAATTCTGATTTCCGCCAATGCCATTAAAAATCACATAGTTGTGGTAAATGTGGTATTTCCAAAGAAATCCGATTTTCGAGTTACAATCAGAAAAGCCGATTTTCGATCTGAATCCGAATGAGTATCCATATTCAGTTGCACTAGTGCATTTAGCAAAGAACATTTAATTCTAAATAGGTTGAACTTGATGGAAATGTGTTTTTTTTCCAACCTAAATAACTATGTAACTATCGTATCAACTTATGGAAAGCAAACCGTATCAAGCTTCGAAAATAGCTGTGCTACTTTTTTTAACCTCCTAAAATGTGTACTGCCCTTCCGTGGGCGATGCACTGCACCTTTTGAATTCTAAAACAAAATAACAGATGCGGATTTGCATAATTGAGTGTAGGAATACTAACAATAATGCCTTCATTATTTATAATGTATTCACTCAAATGTTTCATTAACTTTCTAATGCAATATTAATGAGACAATATCTAAAATTTTCTGCATAAGGCACCTGCACATTCACGTTTTAACGATAAAACCCGAGCCCAAGCAAAACAAAATTTTGAAGGCACAAAAACTCTGCGTGTATTTTAAAAAAAATTAAGAAAAAGCCACAAAAATATATGAAAACTTAAATGATAAAAAAGACTGTTCTCAAAGTAAACTTAATAAAACTTAGGGAGGAACTGTTGTGAAAATAAGGTAATAAATAAAATTGCTTATTTTTTACAATATCAATTAATTGGTCATTGTTTGCACAATGTGAAATCTTTCCTCTCCCTGATTTACATTCTGAAATTCATCGCTGGTGGAGACATTTTTAGTCCTGTCAGGTCATCTGTACGGAATGTTTGTTACTTATAGGGAAATATTGCTTGCTTGGCAGTTGGAAAAAGCTGATATTTCCCACAATGCAATGAGGTTAACAGACAGCAAACTGTCAGGACCAAGGTCATGACATCACACTGTGGGAGGGGTTCGACCACAATATCAGCCATACAGAACCCCCCTGATGATCTATTCGAGAACAGGTTGATATTTCTCGTGGGAAAGGGGGTATCGGGTACCTATTTAAACAAATTAAATGGATTTTAAATATTTCTTCTGATTATAAGTATTTCTTCTTGATGTATACAGTACCAATATGAGCTTTACAAATGACCTCTTTCATTTCACATATAATGTGTAATTGCATGCTATGATTTCCCCTTCCACACAGTGAAAGGCCCCTAGTACAACACTTCAGGGGGACCATCTGTGACTTTCTGCTGGTTATGGGTTCCTATAACTTAACTGGGTACCCATATCATTTCTCTCCCCATGCTTTACCACATAGAGAATCATTCAAATCTAGATCTTGCATAGAGCGAATACAGTGAAACAGCTGCGGCTAATGATACTTTGCAGTTAAGGGCTGTAGGTGTGCTAAAATATCAGAAGCACTGGGTGTATGCCTGGTAGAGATGGCTCGAACCTCCGATTTTTGGTTCGCGAACCTCGAATGCGAACCTCCGCAAAAAGGTCGGTTCGCACGAACTTCCGCAAACCGCAATAGATTTCAATGGGGAGGCTAACTTTGAAAACTAGAAACATTTATGCTGGCCACAAAAGTGATGTAAAAGATGTTTCAAGGGGTCTAACATCTGCGTTTTTGCATGGAGGAGTGGGATACACGCCAAAAGTCCCGGGGAAAAAATCTGGATTTGACGCAAAGCAGCGTTTTAAGGGCAGAAATCACATTGCATGCTAAATTGGAGGCCTAAGGTGCTTTAAAACATCTTGCATGTGTATACATCAATCAGGGAGTGTAATTAGAGTACTGCTTCACACTGACACACCAAACTCACTGTGTAACGCACCGCAAACAGCTGTTTGCGTAGTGATGGCCGTGCTGGACAGGTGCGCACCATGGCCAGAGTGCAGGCGATGGCGGTTTTCTAGCCCATATGGTTGCTGGGCTGTGGTAGCTCAATGATAGAACAACAGTGACTGTCCAGCTGATCAAATTTGGTCTGTCCACAATGAAGCAACAAGCCCCCCCCGAGACACTCATATAGCTGTCGGTCATTGCTTCATTGTGATACGCAAGCCCCTTCACCGCGGCAAGGTAACACTCATGAAGGGGAATTAACACATGTACATGCCTTTTGTTTTGTTGTTGCAGCTGCAGTGCAGCCAGAAAAATAGGCAGGCATGTATACACACCAGAAAAATTATTATAGCCGCCGCTACTAACAGCAGCCTTAAAAATTCAGGAATCTGCCTGGAGTCTTGGACCCTGTTGGTGGTGGCGGAGAAGGCAGTCAAGCGACCTGCAGGCAGAGATGCTGTGTGGGGACTGACTTAGTCTTCGGGCGGGGAGTAGCCCTCCGGGATCTATGCCTCATTAATTTTGATAAAGGTGAGGTACTGAACACTTTTGTGACCTAGGCAACTTCTCTTCTCAGTGACAATGCCTCCAGCTGCGCTGACAGGACGCTTGAGGCAGGGCAAGACAGAAGTTGGATAGCAAATTGGGACAGCTCTGGCCACAGGTCAAGCCTGTGCACCCAGTAGTCCAAGGGTTCACCGCTGCTCACAGTGTCTACATCCACACTTAAGGCCAGGTAGTCGGCTACCTGCGGGTCCAGGCATTGGTGGAGGGTGGATCCGGAAGGGCTAAGGCGAGACGTTGGACTAAAGAATGTCCGCATGTCCGACATCACCATGAGATCGCTAGAGCTTCCTGTCCTTGCCTGTGTGGACATGGGAGAAGGATTACTGGCAGTGGCATCTTTATTCCGTTGTGCTGTGACATCACCCTTAAATGCACTGTAAAGCTTAGTTGCCAGCTTGTTCTGCAAGTGCTGCATCCTTTTCTGCCTTCTGGTGATTTGGAAACATCTCCTCCACTTTGCGCCTATGCCGAGGGTCTAGTAGCGTGGCCACCCAGTACAGCTCATTCCCCTTGAGATTTTTTTATACGGGGGTCCCTCAACAGGCTGGACAGCATGAAAGACACCATCTGCACAAAGTTGGATGCAGACGTACTATCCATCCATCTCCTCTTGCTCTTCAGTGATGTCAGCTAAGTTCTCCTCCTCCCCCCAACCACGAACAATACCACGGGAAAGTTGAGCAGCACAAACCCCCTGCGACACCTGCTGTGGTTGTTCTTCAGCCGCTGCCTCCCCCTCCTCCAAAAAAACCTTCCTCATCATCTGACTCCTCTTTCCCACACAACTCTTTCTCCTCCTCCTCCCCCCTCTGTGCTGCCAGAGGTATTGAGGAATCATCTGCTTCTGCTGAGGATTGATGCCACAACTCTTTCTCTCATTCCTGTTCCAGTTCACGCTCCTCCACAGCTTGATCCACCACTCTACACACGGCACGCTCCAGGAAGAAAGCATATGGGATCAAGTTGCTGATGGCACCTTCACTGCGACTCACCAGGTTTGTCACCTCCTCAAACGGCCAAATGAGCCTGCAAACCTTTCGCATAAGTGTCCAGTACTTCGGCCAGAACATCCCCATCTCCCCAGACTGTGTCCTTTCACTGTAGTTGTAGAGATACTGTTTGACGGCTTTCTCCTGTTGTAGCAGGTGGTTAAACATCAGGAGGGTCGAACTCCAGCTAGTCGGGCTATCGCAAATCAAGCGTCTCACTGGCAATTTGTTTCTCCTCTGAATATCGGCAAAGTGTTCCATGGCCGTGTAAGACCGCCTGAAATGCCCACACACCTTCCTGGACTGCTTCAGGATGTCCTGTAAGCCTGGGTACTTAGACACAAATCTCTGAATTATGAGATTTAGCACATGTGCCATGCAGGGTACATGTGTCAACTTTCCCAAATTCAAAGCCGAAATTAGATTGCTGCCGTTGTCACACACCACATTGCTGATCTCCAGTTGGTGCGGGGTCAGCCACTGATCCACCTGTTTGTTAAGAGGAGCCAGGAGAGCTGCTCCAGTGTGACACTCCGCTTTGAGGCAAGACATGTCTAAGATGGTGTGACACCGTCGTACCTGGCATGCAGCATAGGCCCTGGGGAGCTGGGGCTGTGTAGCTGGAAAGGAGATCGCAGCACCAGTAGAGTAGCACTGCAACTCAGCCGAGGAGGATGACAGTGAAGAAGAGGATGTAGCAGGAGGAGGAGAAGGAGAGGAGGTGGCAGCAGGCCTGCCTGCAAGCCGTGGAGGTGTCACAACTTGGTACGCTGGCGCTGCACAGCCACATACTCCCTGCTTGCCAGCGGTCACCAGGTTGACCCAATGGGCTGTGTAAGTAATGTACCTGTCCTGACCGTGCTTGACAGACCAGGCATCCGTGGTCAGATGAACCCTTGACCCAATGCTGTGTGCCAGAGATGACACCACTTGCCTCTCAACTTCATGGTACAGTTTGGGTATCACCTTTTTGGAGAAATAAATGCAGCCTGGTATCTTTCACTGCGGTGTCCCAATGGCCAAAAATTTTCGGAAGGCCTCAGAGTCCACCAGCTGGTATGGTAACAGCTGGCGGGATAACTGTTTCGCCAAGCCAGCTGTCAGACGCCGGGCAAGGGGGTGACTGACAGACATTGGCTTCTTCAGCTCAAAGCAGCAGGTACTTCATCCTCCTCACACGTTATGTCTATAGTGTCGCCTAACTCAGACATATGAGGTGGTGTGACTTGCTTAGCGCCTTCATCTTGTTGTAACAATAATGGCTGTGAATCAGTGATTTCCCCACCAAATAACTCCTGCGAAGTGTCAAATGTAGTGGATGTGGTACTTGGAGTAGCGCTGGTGGCTGCGGATGATAAGGTGTTCTGTGTTAAATAGTCAACAACGTCCTGATAACCTTGGGAGTTGACGGGACGTGCTTTCTTCTGAGCACTGTACATTGGGCCAGGGCTGCACAAAATCATGTCAGCACGACCTCGAACAGACCTGCCGGGTGGCCTGCCTCTGGGTCTGCCCCTGCCTCTACCTGTTTTGTCCATATCAGGGAGGGGGGGAATAAGAGAAAGGTATGCACTGACTTGACTAATACAATGTGCAGTAACACAGGTGCAGTGAAAGGTAGCAGCGACTGGTATTACAATACAATGTGCAGCTGTCACACAGGTGCAGTTAACAGGTGTGCACGGACTGGTATTCTAAACAGCGTGCGGTCACACAGGTGCAGTGGACAGGCATGCAGGGATTGGTATTACAAATGTGCAGCTGTCACACACAGATACCCTGAACAGGTGCAATGACTGGTGGTGCGTTCACGTAGGTATAGGTAGGTAGGTGCACTGAACAGTGAACAGGTGCAGTGATTGGGATTACAAATGAGCAGCTGCCTGTCACACACACACAGACAGGTACCCTGAACAGGTGCAATGACTGGTAGTATTAACAATGCATGCGGTCACGTAGGTACAGGTAGGTAGGTGCACTAAGCAGTGAACAGTGATTGGGATTACAAATGTGCAGCTGCCTGTCACACACACAGGTAGTCACTGAATGTGCTGTGGGACACACACACACACACACAAAAAAGAAAAAAGAAAAGAGATCACAAGAACAAGATTAGCTCTCAAAAGAGCTGTTGAGGGGTGCCTTGTTAGCAATAAAATTCAGCAAGGAGCAAGCTAACAAGCCTACAAGAGCCTAACTAAGCCTTCCCTATAGGTCTCTGCACAGCAGCTCTCCCTTCTCTAATTACTGCAGGCACATGAGTGAGTCCAATGCCTGATGCTGCCTGCCTTTTAGAAGGGGGGGGGGGGGAGTGGCTCCAGGAGGGAGTGTAGCCCGATTGGCTACACTGTGCCTGCTGACTGTGATGTAGAGGGACAACATTGACTAATGATGCACTATGGGGGCGAATCGAACTTCCGGAAAAGTTTGCGGTTCTCTGCGATCGTGAACCACGGAAGTTCCCGTTCGCCGGCAAACAGTTCGGGCGATCTCTATACCCGACCCGTGGGGTAGGAGCGGAACTAGGGATGAGCTATGGATTAAAAACGGTGTTCCAAGCTGCGTCACGTGACTACAAAACACTTCCTCCTTCAACCCGGTAGTCATTTTTTTAGTTACATGACCGCAGCTTGTAACGCAGCATGGGAGGCACCGTGGGACGGGTTAGAGAAGACGCCTGCTGGGTAAGTTTACCCCCCCCATTCCGCACACACTCGCTTATAATTAGTGCAATAATTAGGAGGATGAAATCCAAATGAAACCCATTCAGATTTCGTCCATTTTTAATCCCTAGCTTCCTATTAGGGACCCGACTGGGGGCCGATAACAGCGGGGACTAGGCGGAATGAAATGGAGAGCAAAGATTGGCGTCCTCCGTATATTAAAAAAAAAAGTGGTCAGCTATTTAACTTTTTTCATTTTTTTACCTCGGAAGTCCTTTGGAGGAAGAACACCCAACCATAAATAAAGAGATAATACATTATATGTGTAGCAGCATGGTATATAGACCTATCCTGGTGTTTCATACACTTGTTTTTATCATAAAGGGTTAAATTTTGACAGCAGCCATATCAGTGTGACATGAAACCTGCTTCATTCAGCTCCTAATAAAAAATAAATACAAAGCTTTCTCTTGCTATTATCAGTGTTTGCATAAACTAAATAAAAGTGTGTTACTTCTGTTTATTTTTCAGAAGAGTCTGGACTGAATTTAAATCACCATTTGACTGCCTCATTTACATATATTAGCACTAAGGTTTTTTTTTTTTTTAACACCCGCAATGAAATAAATAAAATGTGAACAAGGCAAGGTCTAATTAGGTTTGGTATTTAAATGTACAGTACTCATGCTTATCTCATCAGGTCTCATGTCAGTTCAGGTATCCTTTAAGCACATTTTCAAACTTGGCAATTTTTATTTAGCTTACAAAAATTAATTAAATTTAGAATAGTATAGCCTTTACTCTTCAAAGTATAGCAGAGATATTAATAGTTTTTAAAAGCATGCTGACTTTCATGCAGTGAGTAAGCTCTTGTGCTTAGTATAGGCTTTACTCATACTGTGGATCTATCAGACAAATATAGCTATTGACTGTTCATAGAAGCATAAGGTACTATATCTGTGCAAATAGCTTCTGTAAGTTCCATGCTGTGGAGGGAATTGATAAAGAAGCAAAGTATTTCAGACTCTGCAAAATTATCACTGTATGTTTTCTATATTGTTAAAAAAGCTAAGATGTTTACTTCTTCAGCCACTTCTACTGCCAGAAGAAAGTCATCATCATCATTTTTACATAATAATTATGACTATTATCATTATTCTAGAGAGGTTTTAAATGAAATAAAAGCAAAATAATATAACATTTTTTTTTAAACTTATGCTTTTACAGATTTTAATATAAAAAAGTGTATGACTAAAGTAAGCTTTCATTAACCACTTGAGCCCCAGAGGTTTATACCTCCCTAGTGACCAGGCAATTTGCCACGTTAACAGTTTATTGATCGGCCATATAACTTACCACTCAAATGAATTTTACCTCCTTTTCTTACCACTAATGGAGGATTATTTTGGTGGCCTCTGATTGCTGCTGTGATTTTTATTTTTATTGATTTTTAAAGTTTTTTTTTTAAATAAAAATCCCTTTTCCCCCTCCCCCCTAAATTGGCCCAGACTGCCATTCATCCACTACACTACCCTCTCATAGGCATCTGCCTATGAGAGGGTTAACATTGTGACCCATTGCTAGGGACAGTTAAGTGACTAGGCTGTCCCCTGTACAGCGCTGCACTAGACCGCAGTACTGTACACATTTATCATGATTTTTTTTATTTTATAGCCTGCCAGTTCCGATCGTGGCTGGCAGGCTGTTTCTGTTTACAGCCGGGGATGTGCGCCTGAGTGAGCAGTCCCAGCTAATCCCCGCCCAAACACTCAGACACCAATCCAATTCACTTTTTTTCACATCTTATCAATAAAATGCCTTTTAAGCCACCAGCAAGCAAGAAAATACTCAGGATAATTTTGACAGTACATTTTCACCTACTTTTTAGTACTTTTTTCAACTGCAGAATGCTGAAAAGGTATTTTAAACAAAGATGAAACATTATCTCCTAGGAGAAAAAATGAATTGGATTGGGTCCTTTGTGCAATATGAAACTTGCTGCATGTGAATTTCTTATCAATTGGCATTGCTCAGGAGTTTCCTGCCTCACCTGGCAGCAGTTCACTCAGGCGATTAAAAGTAATTTGCCTAAGCGATGCAAGCAGCATTCTGTCTTGCGGAGCTGTCTTTCAGCACTATAGCACTGCTACACATGCAGCAGCTGCCACTCCCTGACACTCTTCTGTTCACTTCACACACTGTAAGATAGAAGCCCAAGCAAAACATCTTCTAACCTCCCTCTAGGACAGGTAGCCCGTGGCATTACTTCCCTCTAGGACAGGTAGCCCGTGGCACTAAGGGGCCTAAAGTGTGCCAAAAAAAACATCCCCCACACCATTACACCACCAGCCTGCACAGTTAACAAGGCATGATGGATCCATGTTCTCATTCTGTTTACGCCAAATTCTGACTATCGAGACTCATCAGACCAGGCAACAGTTTTCCAGTCTTCAACTGTCCAATTTTGGTGAGCTTGTGAAAATTGTTGCCTCTTTTTCCTATTTGTAGTGGAGATGAGTGGTACCCGGTGGGGTCTTCTGCTGTTCTAGCCCATCCGCCTCAAGGTTGTACGTTTTGTGGCTTCACAAATGCTTTGCTGCATACCTCGGTTGTAACGAGTGGTTATTTCAGTCAACATTGCTCTTCTATCAGCTTGAATCAGTCATCCCATTCTCCTCTGACCTCTAGCATCAACAAGGCATTTTCGCCCACAGGACGGCCGCATACTGGATGTTTTTTCCTTTTCACACCATTCTTTGTAAACCCTAGAAATGGTTGTGCGTGAAAATACCAGTAACTGAGCAGATTGTGAAATACTCAGACCGGCCTATCTGGCACCAACAACCATGCCACGCTCAAAATTGCTTAAAGAGAAACCGTGATCAAGAATTGAACTTCATCCCAATCAGTAGTGGATACCACCTTTTACATGAGAAATCGATTCCTTTCCACAAACGGATCACCAGGGGGCTCTGTATGGCTGATATTGGGGTGAAACCCCTCCCACCAGAAACTCTGAGGACCATGGTACTAATGGCAGTTTCCTGTCTGTGAACCTTGTTGCATTGTGGGAAATAGCGGTTTACAGCTGTTTCCAACTGCCAAAACAGCAAGCAGCAGCTACATCACCTGCAACCAGTAAAAATGTCACCATGTGATAAATGTCAGAATGTAAATCAGGGATTTAAAAGATTTTACAATGGGCAAATAATGACTAAATCATTTATATATATTTATTGTAAAAATGAAGCACTTTTTTTATTACATTATTTTCACTGGAGTTTCTCTTTAAATTACCTTTCTTTCCCATTCGGACATTCAGTTTGGAGTTCAGGAGAGTGTCTTGGCCAGGACCACACCCCTAAATACATTGAAGCAACTGCCACTTGATTGGTTGATTAGATAATTGCATTAATGAGAAATTGAACAGGTGTTCCTAATAATCCTTTTGGTGGGTGTAGATCTCTACCCTTCTCCTGCACGTCCCCATCCAATGCTAGCTGGTGTTGTTTAGAATATAAGTGCCCTAGGCTGTTTAGCTTAGCCATTCTGGCTATACCAGCATGCATGGGAGACAAGGGATTTAAGTGTAACAATCAGGCATACAATCAAAAATCAATTCTTTATTTTCACCTGGTAAAAAAAAGTAATAAGGATGCTAACTGGGCAATCCAAAAGTTAAAAATCATTCTTACTTTTCTTCTCCATGAAACATCATTCCCCAGTTTCCCTGGCTCTTATTTGATACATCTGCCACACAAAGGAAGTTGCAGGGCATGCTGAGTTTTTTTTCTTCTTTACTTTCCCCTCAGACATACCTAATACAGCCTGATTGGCTGAAGCCGCTTGCCCTCCCTTTTCCCCTCCCTCACCTCTGTTCTCTCTGCTCTCTGATTGGCCAATGTTTCTCATGCTTAGACAATGCACTTTCTATTGCAGAGCTGGGTGGGAGTGTCTAAAGACTGG
Organism: Hyperolius riggenbachi; assembly: GCF_040937935.1. NCBI lineage: Eukaryota > Metazoa > Chordata > Amphibia > Anura > Hyperoliidae > Hyperolius > Hyperolius riggenbachi. The sequence continues at coordinate 508,919,152 of NC_090647.1, read as the reverse complement.
GAGGAGGGCAGGCAATGATGCACAAGCAGAGTAAGGGAGGAAATTGTCAGGATTGGCTTCAAAAAAGACAATCAAAATGGAAAATCCTAAAAAGGATTTTCTCTTTTTTTACTGTAGAAAAGTCACTAAAATCAAAATGTTGGCAGTGAAATACATATGTTATATAAGTAGAGCAAGTATTTATCTACTTATAAATGTGTTTTTTGTTTTCTGAGCCAGTATGGCTGACAGCTCCTCTTTAAAGTAAATGTTACGAGGGGAGCCTATGTAAGTTCTTTAGATGTTCATTAAAAAAGTAGTATTTGCGCATGTGGGCTGCTACAGCCATGGTGGCTAAGCCAGGGATATTGGATTGCAAGCTGCTTCAGGGCAGCTGGTGACATGAACCGCTGCCCCAAAGCAGCTCAATTCCTTATTTTTATCTGGTAAACAAGTAATAAGGATGCATAAACACAATATCCGCTCAAAAGTCAATAAAAAGAGTCCAAAAACAGGCTACATGTTAAAAGTCCTCAGAAAGACTCCATTCAGAGCCAGTATGAAAACTTCAGCGCTAAATGGTACTCCATTAGTTCATTCCATCACCAACACCCATCACAGTGCAGGCTTACCGGCTTCCAAGAAAGACCCAGATTATAAGGTCTGACCGCTTGTGTGTAAACCACAACGATCCCGGCTTTCCAATACCGTCTCACGTCTCCATATGCCAGCCAATCTCTTCCCAATAGTATAGTTACATAGTTATTTTGGTTGAAAAAAGACATACGTCCATCGAGTTGTTCCCAGCGTGTATATAATGAATAAATAAACAGATCTAAGTGTATCCGTTTAAAAAACACTATTTATTAGTCATAAAAAATATCCAAAACAATACTTGCTTCCGGGCCCTTGCAACAGGGATCCGCAGTAGAAAAGCGCGTATATAATAGTGTGCCCGATGGGGTGCCGTTTATCCACCATCTGCCCGCCCAACTAGGTTTCGCAAACGCGTCATCAGGGGCTTGTAGGAAATGGATAGATGGATAACTGGCGCTTAAATAGAACAGCTTAAATAGCACACGATTATATACGCGCTTCTCTACTGCGGTTCACTGTTACAATGAGTATTGTTTTGGATCTTTTTTTTATGATTAATAAATAGTGTTTTTTAAATGGATACACTTAGATCTGTTTATTTATTCATTATATACATGCTGGGAACAACTATACTATTGGAAAGAGATTGGCTGGCATATGGAGACCTGAGACGGTATTGGAAAGCCAGGATCGTTGTGGTTTACACACAAGCGTTCAGACCTTATAATCTGGGTCTTTTTTGGAAGCCAGTAAGCCTGCACTGTGATGGGTGTTGGTGATGGTATGGACTAATGGAGTACCATTTAGCACTGATGTTTTTATACTGGAAGTAATAAGGATGCTAATCAGGCAATCCAGAAGTCAAAATCACTATTACTTTTCTTGCTGATAAATGATCATTCCCCAGTTTGCCTGAATCTTATTTGTTACACACAAAATTTGGTACACAAAAAGGAAATTGCAGGGCATGCTGGGTTGTCCTTTTTTGCTTCTGTACTTCCCCTCAGACTTAACTAATGCAGCCTGATTAGTTGAAGCCTCTTTCCCTCCTGGTTTCCCCTTCCACACCTCTGTTCCTCTCTGATTGGCCAATATTTTGCATGCTGAGACAATGCACTTTCAATAGTGAAAGGCGGGCAAATCAGGCAGAGGAGACTAAGGGAGGAAATGACATCAGAATTCGCTTCAAAATAGCCACACTTAAAGCGGGAAATGCTAAGAAGGATCTTTTCTTTTTTTACTGTAGAAAAATCACTAAAATGTGTTATGCAAGTAGAGCAAGTATTTGCAAAGAGCCAAAAAATAATCTTGAGTCAAGGAAACAGACCAATTAATTTGCAACTTTTCTCTTATCATGTGTACTATTTTGTAGGCCACAGGCGAACGGAATTGTTCTAACACCCAGATTAAACAATTTACGCAGTCATTTGAGAAGTTAGATGTAAGTAATCCAGATAAGGGCTGTTGTATTACACGAAAAGGCAGCATTTCATATTCACCGCGCAGATCTGTAATTTTCTAATCAGGTATTATGCGTGATAAGAAATAGTCTGCTGTTACCTCAGGTGAATCCTTTCTTTGGGATTATCTACAACCTATTTGCTTCCATTTTAATTATCTTGCTAATGTGTTCTGTGTACTTTGCCAAACTAAAAAGAAAACTAAAAAATTAATTTCCAAGTTTAAATCTTCCGTCAAGGTAAAGTCGGGTAACTGCTTCTATTTGTTTTTACAAATAGTAATTTATGAACAGTGAACAGCTGTGATTATTGCACAGTTGCTCATATAAAGTAGCCTTCTCCCTATTACGTGATATTAACCCTTTAGCAGCCAATTTATTTAGAGGCTTGCAAGTGCTCCGGGGCCAATTTATTTTAGCACATTTTTTATTACATTTTTTGCTGTAATGTGTATGCTTAATGCTTATGGCCACTTGTCACTAGGGGGCAATGGACAATAACAGAGGACTTCTGCTTTCACTTTCTATATTTTCTGTTAGCAGAGAGAGATCAAAGCATTCCAAGAATTTACAGCACAATGAATTCTGCCGACTGAGGATAAAAGCAGTGCACTTATCTCAAACGAGGTAACGCTATTGAAGCTGCTATTGGGTTAAAGAGTAACCTCATTTTAGGATATAAACTTATATACCATGTATTCGTATCATGAGCTCTTTTGTAATTACATTTCATTAAATATAATTTGTAGCTATTGTAGCAATAATTGCAGATTCAGTCTACAACTTTTTTTTAACTCTTATACTGCCAGCTATTTGTTTTTTAAAGCTACATGCCAGTGCCAGCTATGTTTGAATTGTGCTTATTAACCTCCTTGGCGGTAATCCCAAACTAGGGTCAGGGCGGAAAACTGCAGCTACAGTGAGGTGCGAAAGTTTGGGCAACATTGGTAAGCGTCATGATTTTCCTGTAGTAATCGTTGGTTGTTGGAATAAAAAATGTCAGTTAAATATATCATATAGGAGACCCACACAGTGATATTTGAGAAGTGAAATGAAGTTTATTGGATTTACAGAAAGTGCGCAATAATTGTTCAAACAAAATTAGGCAGGTGCATACATTTGGGCACCACAAAAAAATAAATTAAATCAATATTTGGTAGATCCTCCTTTTGCAGAAATTACAGCCTCTAAACACTTTCTGTAGGTTGCAATGAGAGTCTGGATTCTGGTTGAAGGTATTTTGGACCATTCCTCTTTACAAAACATCTCTAGTTCATTCAGGTTTGATGGCTTTCGAGCATGGACAGCTCTCTTTAACTCACACTACAGATTGTCAATTATATTCAGGTCTGGGGACTGAGGTAGCCATTCCAGAATGTTGTATTTATTCCTCTGCATGAATGCCTTAGTGGATTTTGAGCAGTGTTTAGGGTCGTTGTCTTGTTGAAAGATCCAGCCCCGGCGCAGCTTCAGCTTTGTCACCGATTCCTTGACATTGGTCTCCAGAATCTGCTAATACTGAGCGGAGTCTATGCGTCTCTCAACTTTGACAAGATTCCCAGTCCCTGCACTGGCCACACAGCCCCACAGCATGATGGATACCACCACCATATTTTACTGTAGGTAGCAGGTGTTTTTCTTGGGATGCTGTGTTCTTTTTCCTCTATACATAACGCCCCTTATTATGCCCAAATAACGCAATTTTAGTTTCATCAGTCCACAGCACCTTATTCCAAAATGAAGCTGACTTGTCCAAATGTGCTTTAGCATACCTCAAGCGGCTCTGTTTGCGCTGTGGGCGGAGAAAAGGCTTACTCTGCATCACTATTGCATACAGCATCTCCTTGTGTAAAGTGCGCCGTATGGTTGAACTCCATCTGCAGCAAGATGATGTTGTACGTCTTTGGTGCTAGTTTTTGGGCTGACTCTGATCGTTCATGCCATTCGCTTCTGTCTAACAGAGATTTTTCTTGGTCTGCCACTTCGAGTCTTAACTTGAACTGTGCCAGTGGTCTTCCATTTCCTCAATATGTTCCTAACTGTGGAAACAGACAGCTGAAATCTCTGAGACAGCTTTCTGTATGCTTTTCCTAAACCATGATGGTAAATTATCTTTGTCTTCAGGTCATTTGAGAGTTGTTTTGCTACTCTTCAGAGAAAATTGGAAGAGTAGGAAAACTTACAACTGACCCCCTTAAATACTGTTTCTCATAATTGGATTCTCCTGTGTATGTAGGTCAAGGGTCACTGAGCTTACCAAGCCAATTTGAGTTACAATAATTAGTTTTAAAGGTTTTAGAGTCAATAAAATGACAACAGTGCCCACATTTATTTTCACTTCTCAAATATCACTGTGTGTCTCTCCTATATGTTATATTTAACTGATATTTTTTATAACCACCAACAATTTATACAGGAAAATAATGACTATTAACAAGGTTGCCCAAACTTTCGCCCCCCACTGTAAGAGCGGTAATACCAACCTCTGCTCGGGGTAGCTGCCAGAGGCTGTGTGCAAAGTATATCGTGCAGAAGACCTTTCTACATACCTCCCAGGGGATCCCGACGTCAGCCGCCATTGTTCTTCCTCTCCTCCGGGGCTCTTCTTCCTGCTGTCAATTTCACTTTAGAGTTGCAGTGCCACCCGGAGGATGGAGGCATACTGCAGCACTGGAGTCAGGGAGGTGAGTGATTGAAAAACTGCTGCAGATCTCCCTGGCAGCATGATTTTTTTTTCACGTTTTAGGGTCTGAAAGGGTGCAAAGAAATTTGCACCGCTTTTATACCCTAAAATCCAGAAAAAAAACATAACGCCAAGGGTGTTAATAGGGATGACAATGCTTAGAAACGGCATGTCCAATGTCTGACTTGAGGGTCAAGTGTGGCCCTCTGAGCCATTTCTTGGGGCCCCGAAGCTCTGTATAGTTATTAATTCCATGTGGCCCACAGGCTGTAGCTGAGGTGCTGCATGCAGGGGCAAGCAGCAGTAAACCTCAAACCCCACCGCTTCAAGATGGCCTACCAGCCTCCTTTCCCCATGATAATGCCCTAACTCTCTCTGCTGAACACCTTTGGTGCACCCGTCAAACGAAATGTGTCCTTACAGGCCGGTTTCCACTTCAAAGTGATGCGAATGCGGCTACCTAGCCACATCACATCACTTCCGCCGCCGGCCTCATCATTTTCGCATCTCCCGATGTGGAAGTGTTATGAAGAGATGGTACGCGGCTGCGGGCGGCATGCTGCAGATTCTCGGATCACTCCGCACCGCTCCGCACAACATGCATGCAGTGGAAACTCTTCCATTGCCGTGCATGTGTTTCAGGACACCTGCGGTGCGATGCGGCTATGTAGCCGCATCGCACCGCTCTTAGTGGAAACGGGCCCTATCCCTTCCCTTTAGATTGTAAGCATTTGGCAGGGTTCTCCCCTCTAGTGTACCCTGCTTAATTATGCACCCCTTCCCACAGACTGACATGAACATGAATTATTTAATCTCTGTGAATGCTACTCCAGCGCATGATCTTGTATCTTCTGCCTTCTGTTATCTTGTCCCCCCTATTTATCATTGTCTGTATCCCAATTCATTGTCCAAAACGACATAATATGTTGGCGCTCTACAAATCCAATAAATAAGAAAAAGAAGAAAAGGAGCTCAATTCAGTTAAGTTTTGAAATAAAGGCAGGAATATCACTCACACATATTAAAAATATTTCAGATTCTGAGTTCCCAATCTTAAAGTCCATACTAAAAGAAATACTGATATCCTTAAGGGGATCTCTCCAGGCAGATATTAGTTCTCTCATCACTCAATTTTAGTAATCTAAATCTGCCGTTGGGGGACATAATGTCTCACATGGAAGACAAATGATTAGAGCACCACTTCAGCATTTCACAATATGGTGGAATTACCTGACAGTAGGAATAAAGAAATAGCCCTGTAGAGCTGGCAAGATCTGATCTTGAAAATCAGGCATAATAATTCTAAATTTCTAAAAAGCATCATTAATAGGGTAGGACTCATTACTGTCAAAAATAACCGAAAACATCCCAAATCATGTAATAGCCAAAAATTGCTTCTATCACATCAAAGGAGAAGTGTCGGCTTCCTTGGGAAAAAAAAAAGTTGCAATACCAGATCCATTCTCCAAAATAAAACTGTTCCCAGATTTATCCAAAACTACCTTTCAGCTTAGGGAAGGATTTATAACAGTCACAAAAACGTTGTACAACTGCCAGATCAGGTATAGAAGAGTCTTTCCACTAAAATTACACAGTTCTAAGAAGGACTCCATTTTCGTAGACAAATCAATGGAGGGTGTTCTCAAACTGCTTCACAATTGGAAGGAACTGCAGCTCTGGACCCAGGTGTTTACCAGTTCCTCCAACACCATAAATAGGATTCTTTTGTACTGGCAAAAATGCTCCATAAAATAAATTTTCTGGAGGCTTTTTAAAAAAAAAAAAACATTCATACCTAGCTAGTGTATGCTTGCCCATCTATTTTTTTGTTACTTTTACTGCATTTTTTTCTTTTAATACTAATTTAATTTCATGAAGTTGAGAATAAAAATGTGAGGATACAACTCCCAATAATGTTTATAAACTTTTAATGACTGCAGCCCGCTTGCGATTGCTAGGGCAAAACTTTAGGGGCCCAATGCTCTACAGATGAATCGCTATGCTGTTGCCTAGTGATGCATCCGTACAGCACTATGGCCCTGAATCGTCGCCCTAGCAAATGCATCCAGTTTGCAGACCATTATCCAGCTCAGCCATTAATAAAATATGGCATATGGGGTATCATTTTAACCGTGAAGGGCCAAAGAATTTATTTGTATGAAAAATGGGTATTTTCTACATTTACGCCTACATTTTCCCCCAAAAAATGACTACAAAATAAAATAGTTTAGGGAATAAAATATTACCCAAAGAAAGCCCAGATTGTACTAAAAAAAACTATATATATATATATATATATATATATATACTGTATCATTACAATAGTATAAGCAATTAAAAAGTTACTGCTGTATCAAAGCGACACGACTAAAGTGTCAAAAATGTCAGGAACCTTAAGGAGTAAAAACCGTGGAACCCGAACCAGTTAATGTAAACCTGTTATCAACCACCCTTTATAACACCCTTATAAATATATATGACCCAAACACAGGATAATGGTTTTTTTTTCCCTACAGAGGATTATTAAGAAAGTACAGATAATCCAAAAAGGTCAAGCAATTTTTGGAGGATATTTTGCCACTGGCATATACCCTCTCCTAGGCATGTCACACAACCGCATAAAAAAAATCAATTTTACTAAATAAAATTCTAGCAAAAGATGACTCATATGACCCCTGGAGAGATGTCTACAAAGCTGAGAATGGGACTTTACTTAGTTTTCACATATACAACATTCCGTTTTGATAATCAATTTCTTCGTCACAGAGGAGATCATGATTAAAAAAAACAACTTCTCAACAGTATCTACTGGTATTATATTGTGGTTGGACCAGGAGCCTGTAATTGATGAAACTGAACAGAACATAACACAACTGGTGTCTGAGTAGGCTCACTAGGGGCAGTGGCTGGATAGTGTACTGGTACTGTACTGGTTAATGACTCTTCTTGTTCAGTGAGCCTGCACCTATTCAGTGAGGAGACTCCTTAAAGTGAATGGGAACCCATATTTAAATAAAAAAGTCAGATACAACAATCATATATTATAGCATTGAGGCTTTATTCAGACATTTCATATGCTCCATTCATTCTATATGGGTTGCCTGTTGATGACTCAAAAAATGTATATCATAAAATTGGAAAAGAGTACAAATTTTGAAAAATGCATAAAATGCATGCATAAAAATGGGTGGGGTTCGGGAGGGGGAGGTCTCCCGGTCTTTTTGTTTAATAAATATGCTTCCTTACACCAATAACATGTGCTGAGTTGTGCGGTCATGCAGCAAGGTCTTAAAGCTGCAGTGGCCCATTTAGTTAAAAATGGCCTGGTCACTAGGGGGGGTTTAACACCGCGGTCCTCAAGTGGTTAAAGAACCCACTGCCAATAAACCAACAAACTCAAAAAAACCTTTAATCGCAATGGAGTATATGATGTTAGTGGGCTTACGAGGCTATTTTAAATCATTTTGAGCTGTTTTAATTAAATAGCATAAATACAGTAGATTCATTATTAGAGGGGGAAAAATGTTTTAGAACCTAAAAAAAAAAAAGCATGCTACTACCCCATCTACCTTTCAAGAGCTACTTAGACACCAGTTACAGTGTGGCCTAATTCATAAATACGAATGTTGTATGCAAAAACTGAACCCTATTCATTATTCACAGAGTAATAAAGCTGGTGCATGTCTGTCATGAAAATCAAAGGTAAACAGCTTAAAGAGAACCAGAGACAAAGCACCCTTGTGTATTTTACCATATATATATCAGTAAGAACATTAGAGAAAACACTTACCATGCTCTCTGTTTCATTCGCACTGCTAAAAGTGTCTGTTATCAGCTGTGATAAGAATCCCGGACTGAGCATTCAGTCTGGCTTTGCAGGGAATAATTATAGCTGAGTCATTGTAGCAGAGACACAGGGGGGCAGGCTTGGGCTTGAAAAGACACCAGAGAAGACAGACTCAGCTATAATCTTTCCGTTGCAAAAGCTAGACTGAGTGCTCAGTCAGGGATTCTTATCAGATGTGATAACAGTCAGATTAAACAGAGAACAATGAAACAAAGAGCAAGAGTTTACTGTCATGTTCCCACTGATTTATAAGGTAAAATACAAGGGGGTGCTTCATCTCTGGTTCTCTTTAAAGCTCACATACCAAACTCAATACACCCTTTTCATATCACTAGACTAACAAGCCCCAAAGATATAGGAGATAAAGGTGAAGATTTGATTAATTCTATCTCCCAATACAATCAAAGACTTCTACAAATATCTGCAAATTAGAAATGAATGGGGTTTATTCTTCCCCTTAACTTCTTGTTAATATTTTCCTTGTAGCTTTTCTCCCCCAAAGGTGGTACGTTAAACTGTAATGTGAAGTATCCTACTATACAAAAAAGAAAATAACCTTAAGAAATAATTACACACTTGGGGATGTGATCTTGGAATTACATTAAGAAAAAGTACATTTTAAAAGTAAAAAGAAAACTTCTAAAATAGACCCACTGGTATTTAACAACACCACAGAGCTTTATATTTCACAGATTTTTTATTCTCAGTTATTTTGGAGATGTAATAACCAAGTTTTTATGAAACTTTTTATCTCATAATCTGTGATTGCCAGGAGATACAGCCCTTAGAACTTGAAGTGAACTTGAACGCAAGTTCCAAGTATCCACTTATAAATTGCTTTCATATGGCAATACACACAACCATAATATTTTCAGCAAAACAAAATGTTACTGCACAGTGTTGCGTGTAAATTTTTGCCAAAGTCATATTCACATCGAAAATGCTATTTTTTAATTTCGAGACATTTTTGCGAACAATAGGCTTGTATTTTCGCGTTTTTGCCAAAAATCTATATTTTTACAAAAAAAACGCAAAAAAAAAAAAAAATAATGAAAGTGCGACAACGTAGAAAAAATATTTTTACGGCATCAACTTGTAGAGAGAAAATGCTAAAAATCAATATTTTTACTGTGAACATTTGCAAAAAGCACACAAAAATAAAACAAATTTTTGATGGCACTTATCATTTTTCTGCAAATTAATGCAAAAAGAATACTGGCAGTGTTGCTCATAACTATTACTGTATATACTCGGGTATAAGCCAAAATTTTCAGCAAACAAAATGGGCTGAAAAGATGCCCCCCCCCCCTTTATATGTAAATCACAGTGGAGCTTGTGGGGTGGAATGATTGTGCGGTATGTGTCTATCATACTGGGGGGCACATCTTGCTACATTGAAGGGGGCTGCCTCATACTAGGGGCACATATGGCTATTCATACTGCGGAGGGGGCTACACTGGGGCTAGGGCTCATGTGCAAGTCAATCACTTTTTCCTGGTTTTTGAGGGAAAATGACCTTGGCTTATATGTGAGTATGTACAGTATATATGCTGTTAGCATGTGTGGATGTTTCAATAGGGACTCTGCTTAGGCAGAAATCTAAGGCCTGTCTTCCAGGAGCATCATAAAAAATGTCACAAAAGAAAGCAGAACATTTTTGGGTTTGCAGGTCTGAGGGCTTTTTTCTGGACAGTTAGGTTTCTTTCAACTGAGTCTTTACAACAAGTGTGATTTCTATTTTATGTTCCAATATACATTAGGTTGACTTTAATTTCAATGGCTATTTCTCTCATCATGTAAAGTGACTTTAGAGTAACTCCTCAAATTGTAATTTTACATGTGGGAATTGACCAAACTACAGAAGAGACTCATACCATATTTTATTTATAGCTAGGTTGTAAATCACAAGCAACTTATGGTGCCCATACATGGTACAATTTTTTTTCATCCAATCTGACCATTTTTATGCAGTTCAAGGGTAAATTAAGTGAATATACTGAAAGGATAATTTAGGCAGTTCCCTTATATTACATAGAAATGGTAAGATTGGATGAAAAAAGTTGTATCATACCATGTATGGGCACCATGAGGAACACCACATTTTCCAACACTTTCCCACTTTTAACGTAAACCTGAACTCATGCATGGGGCACAAGGAAAACAGATTATCCACCCTGTTTGTGTTTAACGTGAAGAGCCTAAATCGAATTCCCCCTCAGCTGCAAGTAATCACAATTGTAATTTGATCTCTCAGCCGTGTCAGCACAGGAAGTTTAGCAGTCTCAGCTAATTTGCAAACTCAGGATGTTAACCTTTTGTCTGCTTTCATGAAAACAAGAAGAAGACACATGTATTGCAGGATATGTATCCGTTGTAACAAAGAAATATTTTTTCTTTAAAGGTTATGATGCAGTTGCTTATCTTTTAGAGCAGAGAGAAAGTTCTGAGTTCAGGTCCGCTTTAAGACTTGGTGGACTACAATACTGTTACAGTGTGGGCAAATTCTTCCATTATAGTTAGCTATTTACACAATGGGCAAAGTTGCCCTTGATGAAGAGTACGATACTTTATGTCAGTCTATTTGAAAGTCCTTTCATTTTTATTATATTTATTGACCTTATACACTGTCTAGTTCACACGCAGTTCACTATCAATCAAAAGCTTGCTTGTTTCAGGATTTCTACTCTGCTTGATGAATAAATCAATGTTTATTGTTTATTTTATTTGCATCATGTTTTTCTCCCTGTTTTGTTTAGTAAGAAGCTATTTGATTGCACTTTGTTGCACTTTATTAACACCTGTAGATATCTTGTTTATTTAAAACCTGCTCATAAAAAATTGCTTAAGTTCAGTTGAAAACAGTAATGTTGATTAGACTTAAATCTATAATATAGAACATGGAGTATTCTTGTGATTCAATCACAATCTGATGCCAGCCCAACACAAGTTTTGATATGAACTCAAAGTTCTAATATGATCTCATGACTTAATTAGCACCTTTGAAACCCATTTGCCTTGTGTATAAAATTGCTTAGTAAATATTTTAAAGGTGAAAAATGCTTCTGTTGGGTGGTAAAAGTTTGCAACAAGCTCGAGTCATACTAGACCATAATAGAAGTTACTGGAAGTTACTGGAAGTTACATAAATTAGCAGTTGCGTGATTTCAGTCTCATGCAGGCAACTATAGAACTTTTACCTTCATATAGGATAGAATCAGATATGTTAAAGAACAGCTGATCTGGTTTCAGCTCACTTAGGCTTTGGCAATGTGGCCAACAAATAGATTCCTCTTAGATAATAATCTGTCATGAATCTATCTGATTGAATCCTTCCACACAGATTTGAATGTACATTTCAGCATGAAATCTTTTGAAAATCAGTGGAGAAGCACAATGCCTACACCCTCCTCCCCCAGGTCTCCCCATCTATGTCCTCTACTCCCGGGCCATGCAAAGTTTAAGCAGAAGTCTGTTGAAACGTGTCTTCTCTTTATAGCTGCTGGCACTCCTTTTTGTCTCTCCTCTCCCAGGGCTTCTATGTCACATGACAAAGGCTAGAGGCAATATGGCACATACCTTATGTGACCATTAGAGGCTACTAGTGCCTGGCCTCTAGAGTTTGTTACATGACACAGGCATTCTGAGAGAGAAGAGACAGGTAGGGGTGTCTGGCAGTATAGAGAAGACACACGGGCCAATATGCAATTACTGGTAACTTTTCTCTGAGTTTTTTCTTGGGCGATATTGTCACACCTTGTCAATAAAATGCCTTTAAACCACCAACAAGCAAGAAAATACACAAAATATTTTTGGTAGTACTTTTTCAATTTCAAAGTCCTGAAAAGTTATTTTAAAAAGAGGAGGCAAAATTATCTACTAAGAGAAAACTTGAAAAACTTGTAAAAGTGAATTGCATATGGGCCAGGAAATGTGTCAGCAGACAAATGAGTGTATCCTCCGCCGTCTACAATACACATCACTAAAAAATCAAATGTTCACTTATAAGGTTATGAGTTTTACCAACTTGTAACTTCATTACCCTCACTTACTACAGGCTGAAAAGCTAAGATCACTATCTGAAACCTTACAAAAATGGCATTATTTGTAGCAAAGCAACATTTGACTTCAAGTACGTCTACCCACCAGATTCTGGCAATGCTGTATGCTCTGTTTTTTTTTTCCAATAAGGCTGTTTTAAACCTCACTCTGACAATATGGATTTAGACTGTTTTAAGCAGATATTGAAAACACGGATAAGTAATAGCCTTGACAAAATTGAAGTTCGGAATTCTGATTAGGCTTACCGCAGTGTAGCCGGTAAGTGAAAACAAAGGCTAGTGATTCCAAGCTGCGTAGACAGACCATTATGCACATCTCCTCTCAGTAACAGTATCTAATGCATGTCGTACATCAAGAATGAAAAATACGCACATTAAATATGAATTTTTCAAAAGAGAAGCCATTTAAAGCCGTGCAAAGATACCCTTGTCAAAATAAACTGCAACATGCGGAATGTTTTGGATTAAACTAACACATTTATTCAAAAGCAAACAGCTTCACGGCTCTTATTAATGTATAAATAAAACAGCGTAAGTCGGTTATACATATTCAGTTTCATGTCCTGATGGATGTTGAGTAGAGGGGAGAATGGAGATTGTTGAAACTAGTGAAAAGTGATGCTTATATAGAAAGTGACAGCTATGAAATAAAAAAGACATTATATAGAAGTTTGCTGATGGTTTTCTCCTTCAATCGCCTTTCTCAGCCTTGGTTTGCTTTTCCTGGACTTAGCTGCTTAGTTCTGTCATAATGAAAAATGCACACAATTTTGGGATATCACTTCCCCAAAATGTATGTAAAAAAGTAAAAGAAAACTCAACAATTAATGAAATTTAAATGAAAAAACAAACAAAAAGAAACTATAGTTAAGGCCAAATTGGTATACATTTGAGTGTATGTTGGGGTTACAACAGACTTGGTTTCACTTTCACAAAAGGCACTGAAAGGGTTCAAGTGAAACGTGCCCTATTTTCAGCACCCAGGGCATCTCAACAGCATGTTAAAAATGCATGCCAACAATATGTCTCATTAATAAAAAAAACCTCCCATTTTACCTTTTCTTTTTACATGTAAAGGTTTAGCAGAGGTCTTATTAGCCTACTTCAGTCAACCTACCCAACCATAAAAGTTTCAGGCAGCTAAGGACTAATGTAATTGTTTTAATGCACACATTAGACGTAGTAAACAATACCCTTCATCAACAGGGCGGGGTGGGTAATTAAACTACTGCTTCAAAGAATTTATTCAGAGGCAAGGTGTAAAGATAGCATCTGTGACTTCTGTAAATAAGGACAGCTAGAAGGAGGGGGTGAACATGGCAATTCCTAAAGCTAGAATTTCAGGGAAAAAAGGCTGCTTAGTTCCCTTTAAAGAGGAACTGTCCCAAAAGTCTTAAAATTTAAAACACATACAAATAAGAAGTACATTTCCTTCTAAGTAAGAAGAGACATAAATTACTTTTCTCCTATGTTGCTGTCACTTACAGTAGGTAGTGGAGATCTGACATTACAGACGGGTTTTAGGTTAGTCCATCTCTTCTTGGGGGATTCTCAGCACAACCTTAATTCTTTATAAAGACATTTCCTGAAAAAGATTTATACAAAGATGCTGGCAAGCCTCTGTGCTCCCTGCACACTTTTTTGGAAGTTGGACGGAGCAATTGCCATTCACTAAGTGCTTTTAAAAATAAATAAACCTCTGAGAACCGCTCCCATGAGAAGATGGACTAGTCCAAAATCTGTCAGTAATGTGAGATTTTTACTACTTACTGTAAGAGACAGCAACATAGGAGAAAAGTAATTTGCCTCATTTTACTCTGGAAGAAACATACTATTTAAACCTCAGTGTTTACTATATGGAGTATAATGAACTGCCTCAGCAGAGCTCTGATCAAAGTTGCTGGTAAGAGCTAATTAGCCAGGTTGATCTGCCTGAACAAATACAAAACACAGAGAAGTGAATTATTTCAGCAACTATATGAGGATTAAAAAGAATTTTCATTGTTGGTTGTGCAAGAGTCTGGGTGCGCTTTAAGTCAATCTACCTACTTAATAGGATATAGATACACATACATAATAGGATAAGGAGAAAACAAAACCTTAAATAGACTAAAAAAGGACAAAACAAAACATTCATCAGAACAAAATACAAGTTATTGTAAAAATGATGTGCTGTAATTATCTAACGAACACATTTCACAATGCAAGCTTCAAGAACCTTACATATGCCAAAAGAAATTGACTAGTAGTACCTTAGAATGTTATATCATAAAATATGATTTCAGTCATACTTTAAAACGTAACCATTTTTACAAATATTTTTCTAATCTACATAAATCGACACTGGTTTAATTAGTCAATGCTGACAATCTGCTTGCATGAACATTTAAAACAAATTGGGACCATCAAATGCACTTCCTGACAATTTTTGGATTTGTTCAAATTCAAAGCGGCATACAATTTTCATTAAATCTGCCTGGCAAATGCTAGATTGTTAGCATCTCAGTGGCCATCTGTAGCTAACACGATACACATTTTCTGTAAATAACTAAACAGGAATAATGTATCACACCAAAAATAACTACATACAAAGTCACTAATAACCCCAGCAATAAATACATCAAATAAAAAAAACAAATGAAAAATGCTAGGGATGCTCCTTTGGATCCTGGGGAATTGAAATTTCTGCATTTCCAATTGGAAATCTGCATTTCCGATCCAAATTCCGAAATTGGGAAACGGGAATCAGAATACCGCGGAAATCCAATTTACCACAACTCGGTCATTTTAGTCCAATCACAGAACTTGGAAGCATTGGACCAATCATAGGATGCATCATTTTTCTGAAAAAAAATTAATTCTAGACCAATTACAAGTTCCATTTTTCTGATTTCAGTTTTTTTTCTTCATTTTTTTGCAATCTCTGATGCAAAAAATGACTAATAAAATACTCTTCGAAAATTGGAGCAAAAAAACCCCAACAAAACATTATGGACCTGATGCACAAAATCACGTAATACTGACATGTACAGATAGTGCAAAGCAGTATTACCCTTACTTCTGGCAAAAGGTACTGCAAGTTACACTATTAGTGCAACCCGCAGTACTATGAACACTGTTAGTAATGTTTGTTACCCTAGCAACGGACTTGTTACTTGAGTAGCACGGGTCACACTTATATCCTACCTTGCGGTAGTAGCTTTTGGAACTAAGGGTAATACTGCCATGTGCTGTCTGTGCATGGCAGTATTAATGCAATTTTGTGTGGCAACCCCATTCAGTCAGTCCTACTTTCTCAAGCACTTATACATCAAAGAAACAGTGTGACACAGCTTCAGACAATGTTTTACTGCAGGGAAGTTCAAAGGGTCATTAGCTCTGCTTCATACTTTAAAATACAATCTGTGGTTTGTAACGTTCTGAAAAAAAAAAAAAAAGCTATATAAACTGAAAACGAAAACATGAAACTTTTTTTTTTTTTTTTTGCTACTAATGTTCTACTAAAGCTGAATGAAACCCAGCAATTCTTCTTCTTCTAAAACATTATTTACAGCATATTATATACTACCAGCATTTTTTTTACTAGAACAGCATTCAAAGGGTTAAACACAGGACAGAAAAGCTCAATGCCGGGAAAGCTGGACGCATCCGAACTGGAGATAATGTTATCTTGTGTTTAATTGTATCAAGTGTAGAATGTAAACAAACACTTCTCTGACACTGCAGACTCTCCTGAACACAGACAGACAGTAAGGCCTGGTGCACACCAAAAACCGCTAGCAGATCCGCAAAATGCTAGCAGATTTTGAAACGCTTTTTCTTCTTTTTCTGTAGCGTTTCAGCTAGCATTTTGTGGTTTTGTGAAGCGTTTTTGGTGTAGTAGATTTCGTGTTTTGTTACAGTAAAGCTGTTACTGAACAGCTACTGTAACAAAAAACGCCTGGCAAACCGCTCTGAAGTGCAGTTTTTCAGAGCGGTTTGCGTTTTTCCTATACTTAACATTGAGGCAGAAACGCATCCGCAATCCAAAATCTGCAGCAGCCCGGGAGTATGCGTTTCTGCAAAACGCCTCCCGCTCTGGTGTGCACCAGCCCATTGAAATACATTACCCTAGCGGATCCGCACCCGCAAGCGGATCGCAAACCGCAGCAGAACTGCTCTGGTGTGCACTAGGCCAAAGAAAGCATTTCTGCTTATATTTCAAGATGAAAAAAAGTTATGAATAAAATGCAAAGTCAGTTTTTAGAGCAAAAAAAGAGTGCTTTGGAAACTTGTCATTTCTAAATGAATAATAATAATTATGCACAAAAGCAAATATGATAACCGTATGGCATATAAAATATAGGAAAACATGTTTTTATTGAATATTATGTCAGGGTTTTATACCGCTTTAATTATCCGTACTACACATACAATTCATTATTTCGCTTTCATTTCACTTTAAAGTATAATTTTAGAATTTAAACATTAGATAAAGGGATTTGGCTATATTCATTAAAACATGCACGTTACTCCATTGCAACAAATGCTGCAGAACAGAACTGTTTTCTCTCCAATAGTTCACACACAACATATCAAACCAGTAAATGAGAGCAGATAGGAAAAAGCTACTCATGCTGACCAGTAATGATGACATGAACTCTGATAACAGATGGCCCTTTGAAAGCAGCAGATTGCACATGATGGAAGACACATGGACTTGGTGCATCTGTATGGAATCTTAAGTCCGCCTCATGCGGAGCAATACAGCTGCAGAATATTGCTAGGAGAATAATTGCTGAACTGGAATCGTTCGTGTCACCAAGTTCCGTAAAATGATATTTTCTCTTTGTAATATATTATTTATATCTTTAGAATCTCTAATAGAAATAAAACACACAAAAACAAGGGATTTTTCTGCTCATCTCGTCTGAACTGAAGAGTCATCTTTTCTAGTGTGAAAATTTGTCTAGCCCCATTTATAAGTGATCCTTTGTTACAGTGGAACTGTAGCAAAAATAACCTAAAGAATAAAATTGCTTCTTGCTTAGAATATTTTTTTAATTATTTTGTCATTGTGTGCCCATTGTAACATCTTTGCCCAGCCTTATTTGCATTCTGAAATGTATCACAGGTGGTGACATCACTACTAGCAAAGTGCATCACTGTGTAATGTTTGTTTACTCTGGCCAGTAAAAATAAAACCTGGCTTCCCACAATGCTCTAGGAGGCTAATTCTGCATATCTTAACAACCTAGGCTGTGACATCACTGGCAGGGCAGGGCTACATATCAGTATACAGCAATATATAGATATAGGACATTATGGGCAGTCTCCTACTTACTAGAGTTACAATTTTTCATACATACTTTCACCACACTCACTGAACAGTGTCTTTCCTCACTAATCTCCAAAGCACATCTCACTACCTGTGGCCTGGACCCCATTCCCTCCCATCTAATCCCCCATCTTTCCTCCTCCCCTAATCCCGCTCTAACAACTCTATTCAATCTTTTTATCTCCACTGGCACTTTTCCTTCCTTATTCAAACAAGCTATCATCACACCACATATCAAAAAACCCTATCTCGATCCAACTTCTCTATCCAATTACAGTCCTGTCTCGCTCCTCCCCTTTGCTTCTAAACTGCTGGAACGTCACATCCATTCAGAATTGTCTGCCTTTCTCTCTACCAACTCCTTACTTGACCCCTTTCAATCTGGATTCCGCATACACCATTCCACCGTAACTGTCCTCACGAAAGTTGCTAATGACCTACTGGTAGCTAAATCCAAAGGCCAGTTCTCCATTCTAATACTCCTCGACCTTTCCTCTGCCTTTGACACGGTTGATCACGCTCTGCTTCTGCAGACACTGTCATCTTTAGAAATCAAGGGACAAGCACATTCCTGGATTTCCTCTTATCTCTCTGGACGCTCTTACACTGTGTCCTTCTCTAACACCAATTCCTCCCCATGCCCACTGTCTGTTGGTGTTCCTCAAGGCTCTGTTCTTGGGCCACTTCTTTTCACAGTCTACACTTATGGCCTGGGACAACTAATTAACTCTTTTGGCGTCCAGTATCACCTCTATGCGGATGACACCCAAATCTATCTCTCAGCTCCTGATCTGTCATCACTACTATCTAGAGTCCCCGACTGTCTACGTGCCGTTTCAGCATTTATGTCCTCCCGCTTCCTCAAACTCAACATGAGTAAAACGGAAATTGTGATTTTTCCACCATCGCTATCTACACCCCCACCAAAATAGACAACACCCCAATAACCTCAACCACTAAGGCCCACTGCTTGGGGGTTATACTTGACTCAGAGCTCTCCTTTAAACCTCACATTGCCTCATTAACCACCACCTGCTATTTCCAGCTCAAAAATATATTCCGTGTCCATCCCTTCCTCACACAAGAGGCCACCAAAATGCTTGTACATGCCTTAATCATCTCCCGCCTAGGACTACTGCAACAACCTGCTCTGTGGTCTACCACAAAAAAAGGCTAGCACCTCTCCAATCCCTTCTAAATTCAGCGGCCCGCCTCATTCACCTCTCCACACACTCTTCCGATGCAGCCCCACTGTGCCGTTCTCTCCACTGGTTACCCATTACCCAGAGGATCCAGTTCAAACTCCTGACTCTAACATACAAAGCCCTCCATTAGTTGTGCCCTCCATACATCTCATCACTAATCTCAAGATATTGTCCCTCCCGCAACCTCCGCTCCTCCCAAGAAATTCTCCTGGCCTCTAAGCTGATCACCTCCTCTCATGCTAGCATCCAAGACTTTACACGAGCATCCTCCCTTATCTGGAACTCTCTTCCACAGCCTGTATGTCATGCTCCAAACCTGGACATATTCAAACGCACTTTTAAAACACACCTTTTCAGACAAGCTTATAACATTCTACAGCCCTTATTTACTTATCTGACACAATGTGATCAGAGGCAAAGGGTCACTGCCTCATCCATCCTCCACCCCCTTACCTAGTGTGTCCCCCACTACCCATTAGATTGTAAGCTCACAAGGGCACGGTCCTCCTCCTAATGTTTACTGTTTTTGTCACAATATTTGTGCTGCTTGGAACTCTGTTGTACATTTTGTTAGTGTATCTATGTTTCCCTTTTCGTCTTATTGTGCTTTGTAAAGCACTGTGGAATATGTTAGCGCTATATAAATAAAAAAAAATAACAATAATAATAAAAATGTATCTATGTACACAATAAAAATTACTGTTTTTTTATTACATAATTTTACAATGTAGTATAAACTGTTGTAAGTAGTTTAAAACAAATTAAAAGCATGTTGAAAACAACCAAAAAAAAATGTTTATACTATAAGGTCGAAATCCAGAGCTGTCCAAAAGTTAAAGAACAACTGAAACGAGAGCGATATTGAGGCTGCCATATTTATTTCCTCTTAAGCAATACCAGTTGTCTGGCTATCTTGCTAATCATCTGCCTCTAATACTTTTAGCCATAAACCCTGAACAAGCATGCAGCAGATCAGGTGTTTCTGACAATGTCAGATCTGCAAAGATTAGCTTCATGCTTGTTTCTGACACTATTCAGTCAGTACTTAACCTAAAAATGGGCATCCTGAATAATTTACTACATTCTCACTATGGTCCCTCCTCAGATCAACACGTTCTTGTTCTTCATTTTCCAAAATGTAAGCCCTTTTTACCTGCTTCATGAGATAGTACCATGACTAGTGTTGGTGTTTGAATTTGGAACCACGTAGTTCGGATCACAAACAGCTGCATTCAGCACCGGACAGCAGGATGGGGTGCATTTAATTTAGCTCTGATACTGCCTGATTCCAAAGATTCTTTAAAGTAGAACACATCAGAATTAAATGGAAAGCATCTGGTTCTGCTTTCCGGTGCTGAAAGCTGCTGTTTGGGTTGCCAACCATGTCATCACAAATTCAAACAGCAACACTAGCCATGACTTTGCATACTCTCCAAAGTGCATACTCTATAAAGTACTGTATCTACATACCTACAGAGGAGCTTGGCATAGTACCAGACCTGCATTGTATATGCTCCATCTTATTGCCTGAGGAAGTGGGTCACTCCCGTGAAACGCGTTGCATTTTACTGGAGTACATAAATAAATTGTTTTACTGAAAATTGATCGGCATTTTCTTGTGTCTGCCCGGAGGAGGTAAGTCTACCATTACCTTCTTATTTTTAAATGTTTTAGATCTTTTTATCCTTCTGGCACCTCTGTATCTATACTACTGTATCGACATACCTGTTTAGATACATGATACTTAATGGTAATAATGAAAAGAAAATACTTAGGTGGCCATTTAAGAGGTCTGGAGGCCAGTGTAGCGGGACAGACAACAGTAGTTCTAGCCAGGGGACACATTACAAGAGGGAAGGTCGGTCCAACTGTCAAAACAAGTGTAAATGACAACATCTAGGTTTAACCACTTCCGTACCAGCAGTCTCTGCCCCCTTAAGGACCAGAGACTGCTGGTACGGAAACTGCCGCCTCCAGACGAATCACCGCACATACCAGTCGCTCTCACTGGTCACAACGCTTTCTCATTGCCGCAGGCTCCTCATTCTGCCATCTCTATGACGGCAGAGTGCTGTCAGCCGGTCAGGAGCCGCTATCATTGGCTCATGATGCTGTCTATTGATGGGATCCAATGTGATTGGCTCTCCGTAATCACGTGGTCAGGAGCCAATGAAAGCTGCACCTGACCAGTTTACAGAGCAAATTGTGGCTGGTGCAAAGAGGCAAGATCGACGGTAATGGGAGGGAAGGGTGCTTAATTCATTATGACATTAAATCTACGTCCCATCAGAGCCACAGCACCGCCTGCTGGATGTAGATTCGTACTGCGTCGGTCCAGAACCAGTTAAAGTGAGTTTTCTGGGGACATGTGATGGAAAACATTAGAGAGACTTCAAGACGCTAACAGTTTCTGTTTAACTGAGTTTTGAGACCATTAAATAATATTTTTAGTATTAATATATATATATATATATGGGTGTTAATTGTGGGAGGGCAGAGGTAGAAAAATAAAGGGAAACTGTGATTTTTTTTGGGAAAAACAAACATTAAAAAACGACCTATGATTGATACTGTACCTACCTTAGTAAGCTCCTTTGTTTTAGTTCTCAACTTAGAAAGAGATAATATTCTAAAAGACTGAGTTAGAAAGTATAGAAATTGATATTCTCCATCAAGAAATTACGACCATTTAATTACAGTGTCATTTTTTTTTCCTCACCCTCAAAGAATGTTAATCAGCCTCCTACAGTATTAATTAACCAGTCTGAATCTCTTTTGGTGGCATGTGCTAACTGGGAGATATGCACACGCTGCCAATGCTCAATCAGTCAAAAGGGTACAAAAAAATTGGTTCCTTTCATGGGTGAGTAAGTAGCGGCAAACTTTCGCTGGATAAATGAATATTAATCAAAAGTCTGCTGGACAGATAAATTGAAATGCATGCAAGAGTCGCAGGAGCTATTTCTCTATGAATGACTGAATACAACCAATTGTGAATGATAAACATTTCCCAGATAACCCTAATTGCTGTATTTTGAAAGCCTTAAAAAATATGATTAATGATTCTTCTAAATGGACATTAAACTGATTTTCATGGATTAAATAAATAACAGTATATGGAACATTAAAAAAAAAATGTTTTAAGCTCTAATTTCCCTGTACACATTTATAAAGCTAAACAGTATTTTTAATAGAAAGTGTTTTGGAAACGGTCAAACGTGTCCCTTTCAATACCTGACAGCTACTTATCCCTCTCTTGACATGCTGTCACCAGACGTGATTTCTAGCTGCCGTTTCTTCCCTACAAACATCTGTTGACCTGTCACATTGAAGTTAAAGGACCACTATAGCAAAAAAAAGTAAACAGTTCAAATCTGACAGGTTTTAGACTAGTCCGTCTCCTCATGGGGGATTCTTATGGTTTCCTTTGTTTTTAAAAGGACCACTATCGCAAAAAAAGTAGGCAGTTAAAATCTGACAGAACCGACAGGTTTTGGATCAGTCCATCTCCTCATGGGAGATTCTCAGGGTTTTCATGGTTTTCAACAGCATTTCATGAACAGCAGTTTAACTGCCAAAATAATAAGATACCAGCCAGCCTCCCTATTCACTTGCACACTATTTTGTCAGTTACACTTTGCAACTGCTGTTCAGGAAATGCTGTTGAAATGCTGCAAAACTTTGGATGGGGCCCCCTCCCGCCAGCAGAACAGCGCTGTGCACAAGACTCTGCTGAACACTGAATAGGGATGGTCTCCAAATCTATGTCTGCCAAAGTTTCTCTTTATCAGTGACTGAGCAGATGCAGTCATTAGAACAAATGTGCAGAGAGCAGAAATGTTTTTCTCTCCTTTACCTTAGTTTCAGTCTCTCAGGATGGGGCCCCCTGTGGCTTCTGGGCCCCCCTGCGGCTGCATCCCTTGCAGGGTCTATTGCTACGCCCCTGTGTCAGATCTATTATTTCCAACTTGTCCGTTTTGTTTTCCGATCGATTTCCGAGCATTTTCCGATCGATTTTCGTTAACTTAAATAGGAAATCGATCGGAAAATGCTCGGAAATCTATCGGAAAGCAAAATCGGACATGTTGGAAGTAATCGACCATAAAATCTCATAGTGTGTACCCAGCATTACACCTGTTGACTGTATCAGATTAACTGCTTACTTTTTTTTAACTGTAGTGTTTATTTAAGTATTGGGAGTTATAATTCTCGTCCGCAGGGGTAGATCAAGTGAAGAGAGAGATCCCTGTCCCTTTCATCAGTACTATGGTTGTTTCACTGACTCTGTACTTTTTATCACAGTTATATCTGCTACCATGTGAGAGGACGATGTGGATGTGACTGTTATTGTGAGAGCTGGGATTGTACTCACACTTAACCTACCAACTGCTACTGATCTAGATGGGTGGTTAACCAATTGCCAAAGGTTACCATGAAACAATTTTGCATGAACAGTTCTTGATTGCACAGTAACAGCCAATTAAAGCCACCTATTTTGAAGCGAAAGAGTTGTGTATTAACCATTCCAGTAACTTAAAAACCAGTCATATGTTTTTATCTATTAGTTTTACATTTTGTTTAATGCTTTACACTACAGACTAAATTTGAGTTTATTCACACTTTAACATCTGGAAAATGTACGTGTGCTGTCTGTGCACGTAAATGTTTCTAACCATTGGTGAATAGACCCCATGGGTTCCAATAAAAGCAAGTTCCATTAACGACCATTTTACGCCAATGATAAAGTGAAAAATAAAACAAAAAGGTGGATGAGCATATTCAGACTAGGCATGCACAAGTAAGTTCTCCCCGTGCCCAGTAGAGTGAAGAGCTCATGCACAAGCACTACCTCCCTTCAGGCATGTGCAAACTGCACTCAGTCTCAGGCATGCCCAATGCGCTAGTCCATGGCCGAGCTTAATGCCAAAGATAGAGGCCCAGCACTGGAACGATGAGCTTTAGGTGGATCCAGAAAGTCCCTGGACTGCCCAGAGGCTTCCCACTGCTGAGGTAAGTATCTGACTTTTGTTTTATTTTTAAGTTCAAGATTGCAAAAAATACAAAAGTGGAGCTGCTCCGAAGAGTAACATGTGAAGCTTCCACTAGCTGAAGAATGAAAGATGGTTATTGGTTTTGCTTAGTAACTGCTCCACTATTCCTTAAGTTTTCATCTCACTCATTTTGGTAAATAAATACTAATTTTTGAACATAGGCGCCAACAAGATTAAAAACATTTAAAAACAGTTTAAAAGGGGAAAGCTTGGTGGACTTTTCTCCCTCGTAGAAAAACAGACTGAAAAAACATTCCTAAAATTCAAGGTACTTAATTTTAGGTAGGTTTATTGGATACTCCAAAGTGCAATGCATTTTGCAGGTCACAATCCAGCTTCATGCGGTAATTGGAGTTGAAGAAAGTCCACTAAGCTTCCCCATTTTTTTTTTTTTTTTACGAATCAGCTGATTTTGGTGCTCGGCTCTGAGCACCGAAACTGGGCACCGTCATATCAGCAATGCTATGATGTGCACCCTGCAAAGCCTGGATCGCTCCCACGCCACCATCGTCCGATGCCTCTGTCCGCCGGTACCGGGTCCCGTAATTTCCGCCAGTTGGCGCAAGCGCAGTGCACTCCCTCTGTACTGCGCAGGCGCATGCATACAAAGCCGGAGGGAGCCCCTGCGCATGCGTACAACGGGTCACGTCCGGCGGAAGTGACGGGACCCGGTACCGGTGATAGAGGCAGTGGAGGTTGGAGGCGTGGGAGCGATACAGGCTTATGGGGCTGGAGGAAGCCCAGGTATGTATAAAATCTTTTTCCATTTTTTAGCTATGCTTCGTCTCTGGTTCCCTTTAAAATAAAAAGTAAAAAAAAAAAAAAGCAATGTACAAAAATTGAATGCCAATCTCATCTTACTAATGAAGGATTAAATTACATTTTTGTGTGTCTACAACATACTTTATTTCCCCCAAATGTCACAGCATCTTCCTCTTTTATTAGTTTCTGCAGAGCACATTCAATTACTGTTGTTTAAATGCTACATTATATTGGATAACCTTTACCCGCAGCCTTGTGTGATCAAACCTTCCTGCTCATCTTTTTGATTTTTGATTGTCTCCACTTAACACAAATGTGAATTACGTGAAATTAGAATGACCTGATAAGTTCTCATTCTCATTATAAGAACAATTGCGTGTTATTTTCCATTTAAGAGTTGTTTATTGAGTTGGCTTAAACTTTTAATTATTTTGCAACAGATAAGCTCGAGGAAAAT
>NC_090647.1:508736237-508888737 GCF_040937935.1 Hyperolius riggenbachi | reverse complement strand
TGTAACTGTCAGGCATGTCAGGTTAGTAATATGGATGCTAACCAGGCAATCTAAAAGTTAAAAATCACTCTTACTTTTCTTATCCATAAAACAACATTCCCCAGTTTCGCTGGCTCTTAAAGGTACATCTGCCTTTTCTCCTCAGACATAACTAATGCAGCCTGATTGGCTGAAGCCTCTTCCCCTCCTGTTTTTCCCTCCCCCGCCTCTGTTCCTCGCTGATTGGCCAATATTTCTCATGCTGGGACAATGCACTTTCTATTGCAGAGCTGGGTGGGAGTGCTTGACAAATGGGAGGAGTGTGGGTAATGCATACACAGACAGTAAGGGAGGAAATGACATCAGGATTGACTTCAAGATAGACACAGACAAAATGGAGAATCGTACGAAGAATTTTTTCTTTTTTTTCTATAGAAAAATCACTAAAAATCAAACCATGGGCAGTGCAATACCTATGTTATGTGAATAGAGCAAGTATTTATCTACTTATATATGTGTTTTGTTTTCTGAGATAGTATGGCTGACTGTTCCTCTGGTATACTTTGAAGTCAAGTCCCTACTACTTCACACAAGTGCATCAGACGAGGGGAACCAACCATGTCTGCATGGAGAACAAACTACATTGAATGCTGTATTTGAAAATTATAAAGGGGGAGTAAGTAAGCAATGTTGTTAAATGTTGCAGGAATATGCTCTACTTTAATCTAGATGTTATTATGTTAACTAACGAAAAAAAATGGCTTAGATAATCAACAAGTATTTTCACAAAAAAAGGAAATTAATTGACCAGTATTCTCCTATTCTGATTACATTTCACCTAAATACATACTGCTACTATCACTGGACATAACTGTACAAGCACACAACTGCACATGTATTACCCTGGTAAAAATTGGCAAAGCCCCTGAAATTTGCTGCGTTGGCGGAAAAAAACAAAACAAAACGAACAAAAAAAACTTAGACCGGACCACAACGTGCTGGTTCAGTTTCATAGTCAAACATACAATTGTAAATGTAATCAAATCACCATTAAGCTGTAAGTGGTCACACAATGCTGGAGGCTTGTTTAATCACTTATGATAGTCCTGTCGCATTCCACTATTTGTGTAACTGCCACCAAGGCTCTCTTCTCCTTTTGTATGACAATGCTGTGTAATGTGCATGCATATATTCCACCAATATGTACAAATCTGTATTTGATTTGCTCACTTTATAAGCTGTTATTCGCCATTGTTTAGTACTGTTAACTGTACTGTTTATATTGCATTGTTATATCCTGTTATACAGCACAACGGAAGATCCTGGCATGATATAAATAAATAATAATATATATTTTTGCACGCTTTTGTTGGTTGTATGCGGTTACAATTTTGGATCAGTTGGTTGGGAGTTGAGGTCGGTCGGTCGAGTGTACTGCAGCCAAAGTGCATTACTGATATTTTATTGTGTTTGTGAAGTGCGCTCAGTCAGCCATCTTTTAGAGGGCACCGCACAGAACGACTCTGAAGGGTCTGAAGGACTACAGTTTGCGGGAAGATGCCCCAGGTAAGTTAAACTGGCCACCTTTCACTTTAGGTACATTTTAACACATTTTTCTTCCTGACACCTAACCCTAGTTTTTAAATATTACCTCCACCCACACTATCTCCTAATACTAAGGCCTGGAACCCACTAGGAGTATGTTACTAAGCGCTTGTGATTTGAAAAACTCTTGCTAATGTAATGCTATAGGTATGATCCCACTTAAGCGATGTGATTTTATGAAAATCTCCCATAGCATTGCATTAGCAAGATCTTCTGTTGGAATCACTGCAGAATCAGTACAGGACTCACAGAACTCACACAAGCAAAGACTATTACCTATGATTGACAGGAGCAGAAGCCAATAGAAACAGCCCGTCTTCTGCAAGCCCCTTTGATTTGACCCGAAGCCTTCCCCGGCGGGTACTGCTGCCTTCCTACCCCCCAGGCAGCGAGCAGAGAGATCAGAACAAAAAGACTCTTCCCCTGCTTCCCTTTGGCAGTGTAACGTCTTAGGTTCCTGTTTGAAGATGCAGAGTAGCTAGTGGGGAAATTACCTAAGCAGGGAATGTGTAAAGTCTCTCGGAAGTTCATCTAAGCTGTGGTAAAGAAATAAAATGTTAAGAAAGACTAATGGAGACTAGAGATTTACTGCCTCTGCTTGCTCTAAAGCTAACAAATATAGCTAAAGGGATGTGGGGATGCCTTTTATATTTTAATGCTGTCTCTGCACAGACAACAGCATAGCATTTAACAACTGAGACAACTCACTCTCTTCTGCTGCTACCGACAATGGGCTTCGGAAAATTACCGAACTTCTACCGCTCCTGTGAAAATATTGACGAATTACCACACGAAAGTTTAAAATACCGAATGCTGTATTTTTCTGACCTTTTTTTATCAACAGCCTTGATGAATTGACGCCCTAGACCTAAAATCAACAGCTGATCCATCTAAAAATGTATGTATTTGGAGACAGTATACAGTATGAGCAATCTTACTCAGTATCAATTTTTCTTTCGATCCTTTTTTTTATCTATCTCATTTTTCTTATATTTTTGTACACACATAAATAGTTTACAACAAAAACTTGACGTAGCCCCGTTCTTGTAAGTAGGATTTGAAGTACATTGTGAGTAGTTTTTCATCAGGCCGAGATACACAAAATACAGTATTACTTGGTGCAAAGACAATCTATATTAGCTGGCAGCCAGCTACCCATTATATAAACATATCACAACAGTTTCATTAACTACAAGTACACAGGCTGCTCTCTGAGTCAATGTTGTAATTACAAATACAGAAACAAACAAAAGACACTGGAATCTCACCAAATACGCGACTGACTTATGCCGGCAATTTTTTCCCAATTACTGCCCGAATCCCTGTAGTCTTTCAAGCTGTTTTATGACATTTTAAATTCAGTAAACAATAAAGCCTTTTCCAAGGACCAAAATCTTTCCAAATGTTCTTCTGACCGAATGAAAAAAATAAAAATAAAATAAAATAAAAGAAATCTATTTAAGACACATTTTATAGCAAAATAATAAAATGCTTTTTATGGCATTTATCTTCTAGATTGGAGATGCTAAATACCACCCAGGGAGGTATAACCATAAAATACAACATTAGTGTACAATGGTACTAATCTCAGTGATTGAGATGGGATCTCAGACTGACACCCTCGTTTTTTTTTTCAAAAAATGTCTTCCATTACTTTTCAGCAGACACAAATCAGACATAATGGCAAGAAATAAGATTTCCTTCAGTGAATAGCCTGTCTGGCCAAATGTCTGACTGTGATAAATGTCCAAAAAGTGTAAGAATGCATTAGAAAGAGTGTCAGGAATTATGAGTGCATTTCAAATTGAACTTCTAATGGAAGACTAGAATAAATGTCACCGTATAAAATACCCCAAAGTTGTTAAAATGGAATTCAAAATGTAGGATAATGTAATGAAAATAGCTACAAAAATACTCTGGAAAATGTGCGCCGGATTTAAGGTGTCAGGATTACATGGTACCCGGTAGGAGGGTTTGGAGAATCAATGATAATGAAGCTGTGTGACACTTGGACATTTTTGTTAAACCCCAAATTCTTGCACATTTATTTCAGCTTATTCTTTTTTAAAATTACTTAAGTAAACCTGTGAGATTTGGAAAGAGAAAAAATGGATACTTAACTCAGTAGAGGGAACCCTCTGGATCCTCCAGAGCACAAGTGTCGAACTCCATCTACCTGATGGACCACACCTTTCCCGATTCAGACCCATCAATTAATTTGAGCTGTGTCAAAAAGTTGTGAGGTCCTCAGACCTCGAAGGACTGGTTTGGCATCACTGCTCCAGAGTTTCCCCCCCGTTCTCCTCTGCCAGGCCGTTCCAGTGCACCTGCACAGTAACATGGACCTGATCGGGCTTTGGCGGAGAAAGCCAAGCCCAATCAGGTCCATGCTGCTGGGCACACACAGATGGCTTGTGCATGCTCAGTATCACGGACCCACTCTGGATTTTTTTTCCTCTGAAGCCAGATCAAGTCTGTGCTCCTGCACATTTGTGAGTCACTAACAAGCCCTTGTAGACAGTTTTAAGGAGGGGACAGTGCTGGATTTGAGCTAGTGGAGGAAGATGGGGATTTATTGAGGTGAGTACCGCTTTAGGACATTTTTTTCCACCTACAGGTAAACTGTAAACATAAAAAGTTTTACAAACAATGTTGCAATTTAGAAACTATCTGCTGCACCAGCTCCAAGATATTTACATCCTCTTCAAAAAATTATATTCGTCTGCTTAGGACCCTGCCCCTGCTCGCTTTAGGACATTTTTTTTTCCACCTACAGGTAAACTTTAAACATAAAAAGTTTTGCAAACAATGTTGCAATTTTGAAAATATCTGCTGCACCAGTTCCAAGATATTTACATCCTCTTCAAAAAACTATTTGTCTGCTTAGGACGGCCGATCGCATGCAAAAGTCCCCGTGATCGCGTGCAAAGTCCGTGTTATTGCACGCAAATGTCCGCAATCGCGTGATCGCGGCACTTTGCTCATGCAAAAGTCTGCACGCGGCACTTCACGTGCTAATTGTTTAGCACGGCCGTGCTAAACAGTTAGCACGGCTTTGTGAATCAAGGCCAAAGAGTGTACATGTGCCACTGGGCCATATTCATAAAAGTCCAGTAAAGTTGCTGTATGTTGAGAGCATGTGGCAATTTTACCAGTACTTATGCTGAAACGGTAGTGCACATTGTACAATTAGCATAGCCTGCGTTACGGTAATGTGAGCTGTCCTAGAGGCAATGTGCCTTATGCTATGCCTAGTGCATGACATGTTGCTCTAACAATGCTAGCATTACTTAGGTAATGTCAGACTGTGCACTTCTGTACTGGCCACTAGGACTCAAGGCTCACTGTGATCACATGACAGTGAGATTGGAGCGCTATTGGCCTGTTCAGATGCTGCATGGGACACTAGAAGATGCAAGGCAGAACAATAACAGGTAGTTATTCACACTGAAGCATGCTTCAATGTACATTCTGCATCCGCCAGCATACTCCAATGTGCTCAGGCAGAAGAAAAAGCGCTGTGCACCAAAGCAGTATGCTTGCAATTTTATTCCATAAAGGTCACATACAGTGATGCTCATCTAGATTCCGGATATCCGAGTAACCCGGATATCCGAGCATTTTTTACGCTATCCGGGTCAGACTCAGGATCCCGGATAGCTATAGATATCCGGATAGCTATCTGCGGATAGTTTGACGCATGACCCGGATATCTGCGGATATCCGCGGATATCCGGATCCGAAATACTGTAATTAAGGTGATGACGTCCTGGAGCCAATCAGAGGGCTCCTAGCAGAAGCCCTAGCAACCAATCACAGAGGGGAACCCTGGCCAGCCCCACCTGACCTCATTGAGCCAATCAGAGGCCTCCTAGCCTAAGCCCTGGCACCCAATCACAGAAAGGAACACTGGCCAGCCCCCCTTGTATAATAAGGAGGGCTGCCATGATAAGACAGATCGTTATGGCTTGCTGAATGCTTCCTGAGAGACATGCTGCAGTGCTGATGGCTTAGCAAGGGCTGCCTGTACACAGTTATGAACCTAAAGCTGTTCATTGATTAACCCCTTCACTACTCTATAGTAATCGTTAATTAGCTTGACTGATGTCTCATAGTGTGACAGTTAGAGTGTGTGCTGTACAGCTGCAGTGCTGCTGCTGGGCCAAGGGCTGTACACAGTGATAAGCTCAGTGATTAACCCCTTCACTATCACTCCACTATTGTTAATTCATTAATGTGTTAGTGTGCACCAGTTAGTGTCTCCTCCTCTGCTGTCTGTCACTCTACACTTGTCACGTGACACTTGGCAAGTGCCACGTACCACGTCCGTCATGCTCCTGGCTGGCACACGTTACACCTGCTGCTGCTGCATTGCCCTGCTCCTGCTGCCTGTGCAGCTCCCACCGCCAGGACAGGGTGCCACAGGCCACTGATACCACCTATATTTAACCCAAAACAAAATTGCAGCATCAATTTTTGGAGGTGTCTTGACTGAAAACTGTCATGTCCCAGTTGTGCGGTTGGACTTTGGACACAATGTGGGCTGCACGACCGCTGTCTGGAATCTAGGCCTAATGTTAATTGACAGTCATTTTTTTTTGGGGGGGGGGGGGATTTGAAGTCCCCACATCATCAATTAGTGTTTCCCTTTGCAAAATAATGATGATACATGCCTCATTTACCCTCAAAACCCCTTTTAAAGCTATTTAAAGGGCACTTCCGGTTTTTCTATCCAGATATCCGAATAGGCTAGATATCCGCGGATAATGCGACCGGATATCCGCGTTTACGCGGATATCTAAAAGGCCGGATTCGGATATCCGAGCCGGATCCGGATATCTAGGTATCCGGATTGGGGTCAATTCGGATTTTAAAAAGTACTATCCGAGCATCACTAGTCACATACAGCCAGCAAAAACAACAGAGGGCAGCAGATGGCTTTGGTGTACAGCGCTTTTTCTTCTGCCTGACTACTGGAATTCTGCAAACTGACTGCACATTGGAGCTAAAGCAATCAAGGTCACACCTTTCACAGCCAAGTTTGAGTGCCAGCCTACAATCTGTACAATCAAAAACACCACACCGGGCTAAGGAGCAGTGCTCGCTAGGTATAAAATATTCACACAGTGTATTGAATGGTACAATAATTCCTAAAACACTGGACACGTTTCATGAAGCAGAGCTCACTTCTTCAGGAGAAGGAACTGGATAACAGACATAAATACGTGATACTATGATCAATACAAGTCCTACTGCCAGTCCTGCACAGGGATAAAAAAGTTCACCCTCACAGTGGCTTTATTTCACTAAGGGCAGAGTTCAGTAAAATCTAGGTCGGTAAAATACTGCATTTGGTATTTTACACTTTTTTTTGAATCGCACAAAAAAAACTGCAGCTAATCTTGTCAGACCTGACAATATCAGAAACACCCGATCTGCTGCCTGCTTGTTCAAGGTCTATGCCTGAAAGCATTAGAAGCAGAGGATTAGCAGGACAACCATGCAAGTGGTATTGCTTAAAAGGAAATAAATATGGCAGCCTCCATAATACTCAACTCCGGTTCACTTTAAAGGGATTCAGAGCTCATGCAAATAGAAAGATTTATACATACCTGGGGCTTCCTCCAGCCCCATACGCTCCAATCGCTCCCACCCCACTGTCCTCAGTCTTCTCAGGAGAAGTGCGCTCTTTGTGTATCTCTCCAGCAGCTGCTGAAGAGATACACAGAGGGCGCACTTCTCTACGTCAGACAGGCTCTGACTGACGGAAGTTCAGGGAGCCGGTACCGGCGCTGCAGAAGACTGAGGACGGCGGCTTGGGAGCGATCTAAGCATATGGGGCTGGAAGAAGCGCCAGGTATGTATAAATCTTTCTATTTGCATGAGCTCTGGTACACTTTAAGGTCACTTAGTTCTAACTTCTAAGTAAACAAATGCTTTGATGCACTGACTGAAATCACAAGACGAATATAACATACAGATAACTGGCATTTCCAAAGGAAATAAACATGGCAGCTTCTAAACTTCTCAGGTACCCTTTGAATATTACATGAAACAGTTAATCGGACATTAGATGTATTACAACAGTTTGCTTTGTATTAAAGCATAGTTATGCTTCCAGTCTGTCAGTTAAGTGCTTACATAAAAGTCTTGATGTTTGCTTTCTTATCTCAGAAAATCACTGTAGTTCCATATGAATATAAATGGATTTAAAGCGGGATACGGAAGGTCACCTTAAAGGTAAATCCTTAAATCTAGATTAATAGTTAAAATGCAAATGTGGTTTGCAGGCGCTCAGAAATGCAATCCACATCGCTTGCCTCCAGCCTGACTAATTGAATTGCTATTGATAATATGCCACCCAAATAGACATCTTTGCAGTGAGACATAGGTTTATTGTAAATGGCCTGTCACGATGGGCGTCCCGGCCCTGACTGAGATATGGCGGCTCATGCAGCGGACTTGGCTGGAGAAAAAGCTCTGTGACTGTAGTGGAGGAACTGAGGCTGTGTGCCTCAGGTGCGCTCTTAATTTACTTACTGGCAAACATTAATTGAATCCAATCAATACCGACAGCCCGAAAGTAAAGGAAATTTAATAGAATATTAATTACAGAATCTTATGGATATTTTCAGGAGCCAGTTGAGAATTTAATTATCACTGAAGGGAGAGAAATTATTTTTATGTATTAAAATCTATGCATTAGTCACCAGCCACTTCGTACAGAAATACACCTTGAATGTGCGCAAATTAAATAACGTGGGCTGCAATTAGCCCTACACAAGAGGTAATACATCATTCTTAGCATGAGTGTACTTGTAATTTTTAATCCAATTTTTGCCAGCTTCTGCTTCACTGGTACATGTGACACAATAACATACCTTAAAAAATATTAGTGGAAATATCTATATTCAAATTGCAAAAAAATCTGGTCGCCCGGCGTATGGGTATGTATTTGGCTAGTATTGCCTCTGCCCACTCAATGACCTAGTTTGTTAACTTTGCTGTCTTTAGCATCAATGATTTGCATTGAAATGAAATAAATCTAATTGGCTGTGGCTCCACCTCCACCTTCTCTGAATTTGAACCCCAGTCACCAAAAGGCCAACTGTACCAGGTTTGAGGCTTGTGCCATGAACAGTGCAAGAATGACAGCAATGAAATATTTCCCCTTGAAAATCAATAGGTGAATTTTGATTGTTTTTGTAGGCTCCACCCACTTTTCTGAATATCAATCCCAGTCACCCAGTGAACAACTATGCAAAGATTGAGAATTCTTCCATTGAAAGTGTAAGAATGGCTACAGTTTACATCTGCCAGTGAAATGTGTATTTTTCTCCGCCCACTGATGTCCTGACGTTTCCGTGGTATGTATTTGGCTGGTGTTGGCTGTGGCCACTTTTTCTAATCCTAACATGAATCATTTGCATTGAAATGAAACAAATATGATTGGCTGTTTGTGGCTCCACCCCTTTTCTGAATTTGAACCCCAGTCACCAAATGACCAACTGTACCAGATCTGAGGCTTGTGCCATTAACAGTGCATCAATGGCAGCAATGAAATATTCCCCTTAAAAATCAATAGGTGAATTTTGATTGGCTTTTGTAGTCTCCACCCAATTTTCTTAATATTAATCTCAGTCACCCAGTGACCAACTGTGCAATACTTGAAAACCCTACCATTAAAAGTGTAAGAATGGCTGCAGTTTACATTTTTCCAGTGAAATTTGTATTTGTCCCGCCCACTGATGACCTGGCATTTACTGGGAATGTACTTGTGTGGTGTTCGCTGTGCCCACTTTTTCTAACCCTAACACACAATCACTTAATGACCAAGTTTGTGAGATTTGTGGTTGTTGGCATGAATAATTTGCTTTGAAATGAAACAAATCTAATTAGCTGTTTGTGGCTCCACCTCTTTTATGATTTTTTAACCCCAGTCACCCAATGACCAACTGTACCAGGTTTGAGGCTTGTGCCATTAACAGTGCAAGAATGGCAGCAATGAAATATTTCCCTTGAAAATCAATAGGTGAATTTTGATTGTTTTTGTTGGCTCCACCCACTTTTCTAAATACCAATCCCAGTCACCCAGTGACCAACTGTGCAAAGTTTGAGAACCCTACAATTAATAGTGTAAGAATGGCTACAGTTTACATTTTCCCAGTGAAATTTGTATTTGTCTTGACCCACTAATGACCCAACATTGCCCGGTTATGTATTTGGCTGGTGTTCGCTACAGCACCTTTTTCTAACCCTAAACAAACAATTTCTTAATGACCAATTTTGTAAGCTTTGCAGTCTTTGTCATCAATAATTTTCATTGAAATGAAACAAATCTGATTGGCTATTTGTGGCCCCACCCCTTTTTCTGAATTTGAACCCCAGTCACCCAAAGACCAACTGTACCAGGTTTGAGGCTTGTGCCATTAACAGTGCAAGAATGACAGCAATGAAATATTTCCCTTGAAAATCAATAGGTGAATTTTGATTGACTTATGTAGGCTCCACCCACTTTTCAGGATATTAATCTCAGTCACCCAGTGACCAACTGTGCAAAGTTTGAGAACCCTGCCATTAACAGTGTAAGAATGGCTGCAGTTTACATTTCCCAGTGAAATTTGTATTCGTCTCCACTCACTTTTTGGTTATGGGATTAAAAAGTATCCTATATGTTATTCCAGGTAGTATACTATGTGTGTGCCAAATTTCATTCAAATCCGTTCAGCCATTTTTGCGTGATCGAGTAACAAACATCCAAACATCTGAACTTTCCCACATATAATATTAGTTATTATATTATTTATTATTATTTTTTATTATTAGTAGGAAGTAGGAGACGCATTTGGACACAGTAGGAGACGCGTTTGGACGCATTGCGCACGCTTGGATCCACCGCCGCAGGGGCCCCGGGGATGCCGCAAGAAGATGCCAGCGTAGGAGCTCCACTACCAGCATGGACCCCGTCCAGCATGGACCTGCCGCTGGAAGGTAAGATTGTTACACTTAGATCAAAAGAATCGAATTACTCGGTCACCCCCCAGAGTCCATCTCAAAACCTTTAAAGACAGATAATGGGTAGGATGGAGGCGCCCAATGTGTGATCTATTTTAGTATTTTAAAATACAAATAAAAAAATATAACAGAAAGAGAGGTAATTGCTTACCTCTCCAGAAGATATAGACACCAGTTCAACTGAAAAAAAAAAAGTTTTTTGACAACGCATTTAACGGATCATGGCCCGCTTCCTCAGGTCAATACAAAATGCCTTGATAGCATAGGCCCTATATGCCATTTATTGTATTTATAAAGCGCCAACATATTACGCAGCGCTGGACATTAGTTTAGGTTACAGACAATATTTAGGGGTGACATACAGCAAAATGACAATACATGAATACAAGAAAGACCAGATCATGCAGCACAGTATGAGTACAAGGTAATTCTTAGTCAGTCACTGGATGGGAGCATGGAGATTAGGCAAGTTAGGTTCACTCAGATGCATAGCATGGGTTCACAGTAATGGAGGTGCATGATCAGGTAGAACACAAAAGGAGGAGGACCCTGCCCAATAGCTTACAATCTAGAGGGAGAGGTAAGGACACGAAAGGTAGGGGACCAGAGTTCAGCTGTGGGTTTAGAACACTTGTGAGGGGTAGTAGGCCAGAGTGAAAAGGTGAGTTTTGAGGGCTTTCTTGAAGATGTTGAAGGAGGGGGCTGCCCTAATGGGTGGAGGTAGGAAGTTCCATAGTGTTGGAGAAGCTCTTCAAAAGTCCTGAAGGCGTGCATGGGTCTGGGTGATGCGGGGGGCGGTTAGGCAAAGTTCATTGGAAGAGCTGAGTGAGCGGCTAGGTATGTACCTCTGAGTAAGATCGGAAATGTAGGTTGGACAGGTTTTGTGGACAGATTTGTAGGTCAGACACAGTATCTTGAATATGATTCTGGACTGGATAGGAAGCCAGTGAAGGGATACACGGAGGGGAGCCGCCGTGGAGGAGCGATGGGAGCAGTGGATAATTCTTGCTGCCGCATTCATGATGGACTGCAGTGGGACTGTTTGGGTCATAGGGAGACCAGACAGAAGGGCATTGCAGTAGTCAAGGTGGGAAATTATGAGGGCATGGATGAGAAGTTTGGTGGTGGCAGAGGTCAGGAAAGGGCGAATCTTACAGATGTTACAAAGGTGGAAGTTGCAGGACTTTGTGAGGTTTTGGATGTGGGGAGTGAAGGAGAGTGTGAAGTCCAGGGTGACACGCAGACAGCGGGCTTGAGAGGTAGGGCGAATGGTAGTGTGGTTAACAGTGACCTGCACATCTGGGATAGAGTGTAGGCGCCTCTGAAGAGATGAAGAGATTGTATGACTGCATGTGCAGGACAGAAGAAAAAAATTCTTTAAACAATCCAGCACCCATCACTGGTTCAGATAACAATTAGGGTTTATAGCTTACTGTTGTTTACATCCTGGCCCATATGCAATTACTTTTTTTCTACTGAGCTACCTCCTAGGAGATACATTTCATATTCTCTTTAAAATAAACTTTGAAGAATTTTACAATTGAAAATGTTCATTAGGATTATTGATTAGGATCCAGAGGTTTCCTCCTCCCGAGATAAGTACCCCAGAGAAAGTTTTTTTCCTACAGATTCTTTTTAACAGCCTAGTCTAAACATCACTGGGAGGGCCGGACTACATATCAACATACAGCAATATATTGATTTTTAATTGGTAATTTATTAATTGATGAATATTCACTCATACATGGTTTTATTTATAAGGTTATATACTAATATACTGCCCACCTCTTGTTCCCCCCATTCCTTTTGATTGTAAGCTGAGTCCCAAGGGCAAGGCTGTCTCATTCTTTTGAGTCTTGGAATCTGTTACACATTTTATTCATGTTACTTTTGTCACTGTAATTACCAATTCTGTACCAATTCTGTATTTTGTATATTGGTGTACACTAATGTAATCAATAATAATAATACTGCCTTAAAGAGAAACTGTAACCAAAAATTGAACTTCATTCCAAACAGTAGCAGATACCCCCTTTCCCATGAGAAATCTATTCCTTTTCTCAAACGGATCATCAGGGGGCTCTGTATGGCTGATTTTGTGGTGAAACTCCTCCCACAGTGTGATCTCAGCGCCTCACAGCTCTGAGGTCCAGACATCACACTGTGGGAGCCTTGTTGCATTGTGGGAAATAACAGCGGTTTCCATCTGCCAAAAAAGCAAGCAGCATCTCCTTCCAGTGACATCACCTGCCAGCAGTAAAAATGTCACCATGTGATAAATGTCTGAATGTAAATCAGGGAGAGGAAAGATTTTACAATGAGCAAAAACTGACTAAATCATTTATACATAATTATTTCAAAAATTAAGCTGTTTACATTACATGACATTATTTTCACTGGAGTTCCTCTTTAAAGGGGCAGTATGGTGAATTGACTTATTATACAATCATTCCATATAACCTTTTACTAAGTGGAGCAATGTATTGCGCTTGTATTGTTGTAGAATAAATTACAAACAGCTGACAGGGCTGCCTCCTACTCCACAATGGTATATGCTAACTGTGCGTCAGTAAGGTTTCTCTCCTGACGTGACTCCTTCACTGATTGTGGCTAATGCACTATTGTAATTGACTTTTATTCTACAACAATACAAGTACAATACATTGCTCCACTTAGTAAAAGGTTATATTGAATGATTGTATAATAAGTCAATTCGCCATACTGCCCCTTTAACTGATTTTAGTGATCACAAGTACGTGGTAAATCAAAGCTGGAAAAATAAAACATTCTGTCTTTGGAAGGATCTGGTTTGATAACTCCTGTTACTTCTTAGCTAACCATGTGCCTTTTTTTGTGGAATGAATTCCATTGCCTTTTAATTTTTCAATTCTGATAGTTCAGTGTCTGTACCATCCATGCTAACTTATTTGTATCCAAGGTTTCCAGTTGTTTGATAACAATTTTTCGTTGTTCATACTCGCGCCTACATAATAAATATTTATGCTCTCTTGCACCCCCTGGGGGTCAACCGCAGGCTCTGGCTGGCAAGCTCTATTGAATGCAGAATATTTTTGTTTGTAGAAAACTAAATGTCAGTACAGAAAAAGAAAATGTTTTCATGTACACAGTATCTACAATGGAAGTAATCTTACAAATCTGCATGAGTCATATCTCACAAAAGCCCTTTCCAACAGCAAACAAACGTTTACGCACATCTAATTATTTTGTTTTCAGAGGTCAGTGCTGGCCAAATCGTGATATGGGCTGCTGGACATCTGGACATTATCACATTGCCATGCATTGCAATCAGCACTGCACTATGTGGAATGTGGAATGTGGAATGCCTTGCCACAGGAAGTCGTTATGGCAAACTCTATACCTGCATTTAAAGGGGGCTTAGATGCTTTCCTTGCGTTGAAAGACATCCATGGCTACAATTACTAGGTTATGCCTAATGATGTTGATCCAGGAATTTTATCTGATTGCCATCTGGAATCGAGAAGGAAGTTTTTTCCCTTTTGGGGCTAATTGGCCCATGCCTTATAAGGGTTTTTTCGCCTTCCTCTGGATCAACAGGGATATGTGAGGGAGCAGGCTGGAGTTGTACTTTGTGCTGGTTGAACTCGATGGACGTATGTCTTTTTTCAACCAAAATAACTATGCAACTAATACCAGCCACTGTG
This sequence comes from Hyperolius riggenbachi, assembly GCF_040937935.1. Lineage (NCBI taxonomy): Eukaryota > Metazoa > Chordata > Amphibia > Anura > Hyperoliidae > Hyperolius > Hyperolius riggenbachi. The sequence goes on along the minus strand of NC_090647.1, from coordinate 508,874,455 downwards.
CTGGGAACATGAATGGACTGGCTAAATTCAGGCATGACAGTGGTCATACTAACTAAGGGAAAAAAAAATAGTGCTCAGCTAAGAAAAAACAAGCCCGTCTTTAGCTTCTACCTCAAGCTTGACCCAGCCAGGAATTTGGGGGTGGAGAGGAATGAGGGAAGGGTAGGGGGTATGGGGGGTGAGGAGGGGGGCTGTCCAAGCTTCGGATCATAAAACAGCAATGACCACTGGATATCTAGTTTAAATAAAAGATTTTTTATTATTATTATTATTATTATTATTTTTCATTTATATAGCACTGACATCTGAAACATGACCAGCTATATAACTTTGACTTCTCTCCATGAAGTTCCATTGCTCATATATTCCTAGTTCTTACCTACAGGCTGTCAACAAGTGGTAATCTGGTGTCAGGAGGTGTTAATAACTGAGGAATGGAACTTCACAGAAACCTTCTACAGGTATGTAGCATATCATGCTTGAGTGGAGAGCATGCATATACCTTTTATTAGACAGAGACAAACAATGTTCAGGCACACCTTAGCAACCAAGGGGCAGACTGCTGTAACGAGAAAGGGAATAGGAGTGCAGCTAAGGCTAGACAGGTACTGGTGGTAGGGGATTCAATTATTAGGCGCACAGATAGGGTAATCTGTCGAAGAAACCGTGAATGCCGTACAGTCTGTTGCCTCCCGGGTGCTCGGGTTCGGCATGTAGCGGAAAGAATTGACAGATTATTGGGTGGGGCTGGGGAAGACCCAGCTGTCATGGTACACATTGGCACCAATGACAAAGTTAGTGGGAGATGGAAGGTCCTCAAAAATGATTTTCAGGTACTTGGAGATAAACTTAAAGCAAGGACCTCCAAGGTGGTGTTCTCTGAAATACTGCCAGTGCCACGCGCTACATCTGAGAGACAGAGGGAGCTTAGGGAGTTAAATAAGTGGCTGAGAAATTGGTGTAGGAAGGAAGGGTTTGGGTTCCTGGAGAACTGGGCAGACTTTGCAGTCGGCTACAGGTTCTACAGCAGGGATGGGCTGCACCTTAATGGGGAGGGTGCAGCTGCATTGGGGGAGAAGATGGCTAAACGGTTGGAGGAGATTTTAAACTAGGATCTGGGGGGAGGCGGGAGGATAAAGTCTCAATATGTAGACAAGATAAGGTAAAAAGACAGTGGGAGCCTAACATTATGGGGGGTGGAGAGGGGGGTGGAGACAGTGTAAAGATTAAGGAGGTTGGTAAAACTTCAAGTAGCCCATTTCGTGTAAACAAAATTGGTAAAAATATAAAGTGCATGGTAACCAATGCTCGGAGCCTTGCAAATAAAATAGACGAACTAGAGTTCATTCTGAATGACAAAGGCTATGACATTGTGGGAATAACCGAGACATGGATGGATGAAAGCCATGACTGGATAGCTAATTTAAAAGGATACAATGTGTTTAGGAGGGATAGAACAGGGAAAAAAGGTGGAGGGGTTTGTCTCTTTGTTAAGAATTCTTTTACAGCTGTCCTCAACGATGAGATGGAGGAAGATTGCGAAGATGTGGAGTCCGTTTGGGTAAATATTCATGGTGGAAATAAAAGTTGCCAATTGCTTATTGGGGTATGCTACAGACCACCTCTTATTAATGAAGCTGCAGAACTGCGATTACTACAGCAGATTGAAAAAGCTGCAAGTAAAAACGAGGTCATAATTATGGGCGACTTCAACTTTCCAGACATTGACTGGGGTATTGAGGCTACCCATTCTGGTAAAAGCAGCAGATTTCTTGCAGCACTACAGGACAATTACTTGACTCAAATGGTAACGGAACCAACTAGGGGGAATGCGTTACTGGATCTGATCATTTCTAATAGACCAGATAATGTATCAAATGTTCAGGTTCAAGAACATTTGGGAAATAGTGATCACAACATGATAAAGTTTGATCTGGTGACTGATAGGCCACGGGGCAGCGGGACCACTAAAACTATGAATTTTAGAAAAGCAAAGTTCAATCAAATTAGGCAGGCACTAAGTTTGGTGAACTGGGATAATGTACTACAAGGGGACGACACTGAAGGGAAATGGCAAGCTTTTAAACGTATTCTCAATCAATATTGTAGTATGTATATCCCATATGGAAACAAAATGTCTAGGAATAAAAAAAGGCCTCTATGGATGAATAGAAAGGTTAGGGATAAAATGAAGAGGAAAAAGAATGCCTATAAGGTCCTAAAACAGGAGGGGACTGAGGCTGCACTAAGCAATTATAAGGAGTGCAATAAAAATTGTAAAAAAGAAATTAGGCTGGCAAAGATCGAAGCTGAAAATCAAATCGCTAGGGATATCAAATCTAACCCAAAAAAGTTTTACAAGTACATCAACTCTAAAAAAAGAAAGGTTGACTGTATAGGAATCCTAAAGGATGAGGGTGGGAACTCAATGGTGGACGACCAAGGTAAGGCAGAGTTATTAAATGCTTTCTTTGCTTCTGTCTTCACAAAGGAAACAGCACTGTTGCAAATTACAGAGGCAGAGGAGTCTCAATCTTCTAACTGTAATATTAAATACTTAACGCAGGAAGAAGTAAAGGCAAGACTAAATAAATTAAAAATAGACAAGGCACCTGGCCCGGATGGCATGCATCCTCGGGTCCTAAGAGAATTAAGTTCAGTTATAGCTAAGCCCCTTTATCTTATTTTTTGTGACTCTCTTGCAACTGGCAGAGTCCCAGTGGATTGGCGTACAGCCCACGTTTTCCCATTATTTAAGAAGGGCAAAAAATCTGATCCAGGAAATTATAGACCTGTAAGCTTAACATCAGTTGTATGCAAACTATTTGAGGGGTTACTAAGAGATACTATACATGACTTCATAGTAGAAAATAATCTTATTTCTCAGCATCAACATGGGTTTACTAAAGACAGGTCCTGTTTGACTAACATGCTCAGCTTTTATGAGGTAGTGAATGCTAATATGGATATTGGGAATGCTGTAGATGTGATATACTTGGACTTTGCAAAGGCCTTCGACACTGTTCCCCACAGAAGTCTGGTGCAAAAGTTGAGGATGCAAGGACTGGGGAAGAGTTTGTGTGCATGGATAGGGAACTGGCTAATGGAAAGAAAACAAAGAGTTGTGGTCAATGGATCGTACTCAAAATGGGAGACTGTTAGCAGTGGGGTCCCACAGGGGTCTGTACTGGGTCCAGTGCTCTTCAATTTATTTATTAATGACCTAGTAGATGCAGTAGTGAGCAATGTTGCTATTTTTGCAGATGATACAAAATTGTGCAGAATCATCAACTCTCAGGAAGATAGTGTCATATTGCAACAGGATCTGGATAGGATGGCTATATGGGCACATACATGGCAGATGAAATTCAATGTTGACAAATGTAAAGTCATGCATTTTGGTCGTACCAATGGTCTAGCACCATATAAAATAAATGGGATACAGTTGGGAACATCAAACTTGGAGAAGGACTTAGGAGTACTCATCAACAACAAGTTAAATAATCGTACTCAATGCCAAGCCGCTGCAGCTAAAGCGAACAAAATTTTGGGATGCATTAAAAGGGAAATAAAAACTCGAGATGCTAGCATAATATTGCCCCTGTTTAACTCTCTAGTAAGGCCACATTTGGAATATGGAATTCAGTTCTGGGCACCACATTACAAAAAAGATATTGCAGTTTTAGAGCAGGTGCAGAGACGAGCTACAAAATTGATACGTGGGATGGAAGGTCTCGCTTACCAAGAAAGGTTAGATAAACTGGGTTTATTTAGTCTAGAGAAAAGACGCCTTAGAGGAGATCTAATTAACATGTATAAATACATTAGAGGGCAATATAATAGCTTGGCGGATGAGCTTTTTGTCCCTAGGCCTTCTCAAAGGACTAGAGGACATGAGCTGCGCATGGAGGAAAAACGTTTTAGCCATTTATTTAGGAAAGGGTTCTTTACAGTAAGAGTGGTTAAGATGTGGAATGCATTGCCACAGGAAGTCGTTATGGCAAACTCTATACCTGCATTTAAAGGGGGCTTAGATGCTTTCCTTGCGTTGAAAGACATCCATGGCTACAATTACTAGGTTATGCCTAATGATGTTGATCCAGGGATTTTATCTGATTGCCATCTGGAGTCAGGAAGGAATTTTTCCCATTTGGGGCTAATTGGACCATGCCTGGTGGGGTTTTTTTCGCCTTCCTCTGGATCAACAGGGGTATGTGGGGGACGGGCTGGAGTTGTACTTTGTACTGGTTGAACTCGATGGACGTATGTCTTTTTTCAGCCAAAATAACTATGTAACTATGTAACTATGTAACACTTTGCAGCCAAATTCCACTTTTCGTTGAGAATTTGTTGAGAAAACCAGCTTTATACATTAAAGATTAGTGGCACACCAGTTTTGGATAGTATGCAAGATGGCTAGTGCTTGCTGTGCTTACACATGGGAGATTTTCTGTTTCTAGGACCTACATTGAATTAAATGTATTCCTGGTGATCCTTCAGTCAAGAAATAAAACATAAGGGGCCATATGCAATTCATGTTTTCACCTGAGTTTTCTCCTAGGTGATAATTTTTCATCTTCAAGTTAAATTAACCTTTTAGCACTTGCAATGTAAAAAGTACCAAAAAGTAGGTGGAAACGAACTGTCAAAATTATTTTCAGTGTTTGTTTGCTTGCGGATGGTGTAAAAGGCATTTTATTTACAAGTTGTGAAAATATCACCTTGGAGAAAACATAGGGCCATATGCAATTAACTTTTTCACCTGAGTTTTCTCCTAGGAGATAATTTTTCATCTTCAATATTAAATAACTTTACAGCACTTTTCAACTAAAAAAGTACCAAAAAGTAGGTGAAAAGGAACTATCAAATTTATTTTGAGCATTATCTTGTGTTCTGGTAGCTTAAAGGGCATTTTATTCACGAGTTTAAAAATATCACCTAGGAGAAAACTCAGGAGAAAAAAGTAAATTGCATATGGCCCAAAGGGCCATATCCTATTAACTTTCTCCTTGGAGAAAACTCAGGAAAAGAGTTAACCTCCTGAGCGATAATCCCGAGCTGAGCTCGGGGTATATCGCGCAGGAGGATTTCTCAGGCCCTGGTGGGCCGATTTGCATAATTTTTTTTGTTACACGCAGCTAGCACTTTGCTAGCTGCGTGTAACTTCCAATCGCCGCCGCTCGCCGCCGATCCGCCGCCGCTCGCCGTGCCGTGCAGTCCCCCCCCTCCCCGACCCCTTGCGCAGCCTGGCCAATCAGTGCCAGGCAGCGCTGAGGGGTGGATCTGGACTCCCTCCGACGTCACGACGTCCATGACATCGGTGACGTCATCCCGCCCCGTCGCCATGGCGACCGGGGAAGCCCAGCAGGAAATCCCGTTCTGAACGGGATTTCCTGCTTGCTCTGATCGCCGAAGGCGATCGGAGTGGGTGGGGGGATGCCGCTGCGCTGCGGCTATCATGTAGTGAGCCCTAGGCTCGCTACATGATTTAAAAAATAATTTTTTTTAAAAAATAGTGCTGCGCCACCTCCTGGGCGATATAATTGTATCGCCCAGAGGGTTAATAGAATATGGCCCAGTAACTAGGGATGGTCAGAAAAGCACATTTCTGATTCCGCGGAAATTCTGATTTCCACCAAATGCCAATTTCTGATTTTCCATTTTCCCAATTTCCGAGGAGTATTTTGTTATTTTTTGCATGCATGCACATAAATGACAGAAGAAAAAGTTGGAAAATCAGAAAAATACAGAAATTGAAAAAAAACGGTAATTGCAATTGGTCTAAAATGACCGCTTTCTCTGATTGGTCCAATGCTTTTGAGTTCTGTAATTGTTTTTGATCTCCGTTTTGTCCTAATACCTACAAGTTTGTCCACCCTTGGTGGAGGAGGGTACCCCCTATTTTCTAATCTACTGTAGTGGCTGGATTGTGTACTGGTTAGAGCTCTGCCACACTCTCTGACACAGGGACCAAGGTTTTGAATCTCAGCTCTTCCCGTTCAGTTATTCAGTAAGAAGACTGTTCAGTATTCAGTAAGACTCCTGCTACTTTCCAATAGGATGTGCTCTGGTGCCTGTAGCTCTGGCGCGTTGAGTACGCCAGGAGAAAAGCAAGATATAAATGTTCTGTGTCTGTCTGTCTGTCTGACTTCTTGAACCCTGAGGGGATCGGGTGTAATCTCCCCACATGCCTATACAGTGGTTGCCTTAATCTCCTTAGCGGTAACCCAGCTAGCTGCGTGTTTGGTCTGATCGCCGCCGCCCGCCGCCGATGCGCCTCTACCCGCCGCGATACAGGACCCCCCACATACCCCTTGCGCAGCCTGGCCAATCGCTGCCAGGCTGCGCTATGGGGTGGATCGGGACTCCCTGTGACGTCACGACGTCGATGACGTCACTCCATTCGTCGCCGTGGCGACGGGGGAAGCACTCAAGGAAATCCCATTCAGAACGGGATTTCTTTATGGGCAAGCGCCCCGGCGGCGATCGGAAGCTACGGGGGGACGCCGCAGGGAGGGGGGGGAAGCATGGAGCTAGCGCTAGGCTAGCTACATTCTAAAAAAAAAGTGAAAAAAACCTCCCGCGGCCGCGTAGCCGCGGGAATTATACCGCCAAGGAGGTTAATGGTAACCCTTCCATGTGAATATTCATGCTCATTGATTTTATCTTGATTTTTCTATGCAATATCACATTAACATACTACCCTAATGTGGTCTCTCGGTTTCCTTTTTGTTTTTACAAGCAAACAAAGAAAAATGTGCTATAATTTGATATGACTCAGAAGAGTTTTGTAAACGTTCATGACCTAACTGTATACAATTCTACATAATAAAACTCCTGTGTCTCTGCATCCTGGTGTGTGTGTGTCCCTGCTTCCAGACCTGACAGTTTGCTGTCTGAGAACCTCATTGCATTGTGGGAAATATCAGATTTTTCCAACTGCCAAGTAAGCAACATCTCCCAGTGTGCATTTAATTCGGACAGCAGTGGGGGATGGGTGAGCAGGAAGTCTCGGTATGAGAGTTGCCGGGGTTTAGCGGCCGTGGCCTAGCGCCCTTTTTTTTTAAAGTGCGGGCCGTTTTATTAGTGTTTAATAAATCTTGTCCAGATTCGCTGGATCTGTCATGTCCAACAGAAATCTCCTTCCTTGAAGAACCCTAATTAAAAAAATGGTCAAATGTGTAATAAGAACATTTTTAAAAAAATATGACAATGCTCCTTATTCAATTCACTTTTTCTCCTAAGTTTTCTCCTATGCAGTAATTTTTCATCTTTTGTTTAAAATAATGTTTAAGCACTTTGCAATTGAAAATGTACCAAAAAATATACTGTCAATATTATTCTGAGAAATGTCTTTGTTGGTTGCTTAAAGTGGAGCTGTCAGCCATACTATCTCAGAAAAAACAAAGCACATATATACGCAGATAAATATTGACTCTACTTACATAACATATGTATTGCACTTTCCACATTTTTATTTTAGTGTTTTTATCTATAGTAAAAAAGAGAAAATCCTTCTTAGGATTTTCCATTTTGTCTGTGTCTATCTTGAAGCCAATCCTGACAATCTCCTCCCTTACTCTGTCTGTGTATCATTGCCCGCCCTACTCCCAGTCTTCAGACACTCCCACCCAGCTCTGCAGTAGAAAGTGCATTAAGAATATTGGCCAATCCGAGAGGAACAGAGGTGTGGGAGGGGGAAAACAGGTGGGAAAGAGGCTTCAGGCAATTAGGCTGCATTTAAGTCTGAGGGGAAAGTAAAGCCCAGCATGCCCTGCAACTTCCTTTGTGTGGCAGATGTACCATATAAGAGCCAGGGAAACTGGGGAATAACTTTTTATGGAGAAGAAAAGTAAGAGTGATTTTTAACTTTTGCCTCGACTGTTACTCTTTAACTGCTTTAAGATCGCTCCATGTCAATTGGCGTAGATGCGGTGGTAGCCCCAGGACCGCTCAACGCCAATTTGTATGAAGTCCTGGGGCTGGTTTTGCAGGAGATTGTGTGGGCCGATGCGCCCGCATCTTTGCTTGAATGGACTGATGATCGCCGCTAGGAGAGACTGTTAGACGGCAAAACTGCCGTCTATTTACACTGTAAAGCACTGCAATTTATTGTAGCCCTCCACTGTGGACAGCCGTGTGACATGGCTTGTCCCGTGGGAGGCACAAGATCGATCGGCTGTCATAGGCTGATGCTGTGATTGGCTGGCATGAGGAGGGACTGCAAATTTATTTAGGAAAAAATATATTAAAAAAAATAAATAAACATTGCAGGAGCGATCACAGCCCTTGGTGATACAACAACAAGCGAAAAATACTCAACACTTTTCACTTTTTGGAAAATTGTAATTGCAAAATGCGCGGAGTTATTTTAAATGAATGTTGAAAAAGTATCTCCTAGGAAAAACTCAGGAGAAAAAGTTAATTGCATACGGGCCTGTGTCTTAAAAGTCAATGTTTAACGTTAGATCAGAGCGGTTTTCCAGACGTTTTTGTTACAGAAGCTGTTCAGTAACAGCTTTACAACAATATTTGTAATCTGCTACACAAAAACACTCCAAAAAACGCTAGGCATGTTTAGAAAACCTCTCTAAACATGCCTAGAATCGCTCTGAAATCTGCTTCAAAAACCGCTAGTGTTTTGCGGATCTGCTAGAGGTTTTTGGTGTGCACTGGGCCTAAGTTAAAATTGTAAAAGCCAGTTCAGGTTTTAAAAAGGAGTATAGGGGCTCCTGTTACATGCAACTAATTATTCATTCAACAATATGGAGATTTGGAGTAGGGATACTCAGATTCCCCATTTCTGATTGGAAATTGGAAATTAGAAAACGGATATGAGATTTCTGCGGAAATACCACACTACCACAACTCAATTTTAGCCCAATCACAGAACTCAGAAGCATTGGGCCAATCAGAGAATGCAGAGTCACCTGCAAAGAATTTGGCCAATCAGAGAACAACAACAAATAACATTTGTAAAGCACTTTTCTCCCGTAGGACTCAAAGCGCATAAGCATGGCTCAGACCATCGAGGTACAGAGGAAGAATTTTATAAGTCCGGAAATGCCAGGCTAAACAGGTGGCTTTTCAGTCTGGATTTGAATAGCTCCAGGGATGGTGCTGTCTTTACTGGGTGTGGCAGGGAGTTCCAAAGAGTAGGGGCAGCATGACAGAAGGCTCTGTCTCCAGATTTTTTGAGGTGCACTCTGGGAGTGACCAAGTTTATATAACTTGCTGATCTGAGGTTGTGAGAGGTGTGGTGCAGTTTCAGCAAGTCCTTCATGTATCCAGGGCCTAAAGTGGAGCAGGGATTTGAATGTCAGCAGTCCAATCTTGAAGAGTATTCTCCATTCTACTGGTAGCCAGTGCAGTGAGTGAAGGATCGGTGTAATGTGACAGTGGCGAGGCTGGTTTGTTAGTAATCTGGCAGCAGCATTCTGCACTAATTGCAGGCGACGCAGGTCCTTTTTGGGGAGTCCAGCATAAAGGGCATTGCAGTAGTCCAGCCGTGATGTGATGAAGGCGTGAACTAGGGTTGGAAGATCCTCTGGGGGAATCAGATGTTTAATCTTTGCAATGTTCTTAAGATGAAAGTAGGAAGATTTAACTACAGATGAAATTTGGTTTCTGAAACTCAATTCCCCATCGATTAATACGCCAAGGCTGCGCACAAGGTTGGAGCTGTTTATGTCTGAATTCCCAATTGTGTCAGGAACCGGCCCTGCGGCAAGCCTGCAGATACGGTTCCCGACTGCGGGTTTGACCAGGTCGAGAGGGGAGCAGCCTTATTCAAGCTAAAACAAGGCTATCGCCCCTCAAAGCACTTCTCACTGCCACCACTAGTTGCTGCTAGACACTTCAGCGATTCTTACTCTGCTGTCGAGTGATCTACACGCAGTCCGCGTTTTCATATTCGGGTCAGCTTTGCGCTTTAGGCCAAAAACGGGAACGCCACGCACATACAGAGAATGCAAATAATGACCCCCCCCCCCCCAAAAAAAAAGACACCCCAGAAATCCATGGAATCGATAATCCACAGTGGTGAAAATTTGAATTTCCGCAATATCCGAAATCAGCATTTTTGACCACCCCTAATTTTGGGGATGACTGTAGTTCAAAAAGTACAAATTCCCTTTTTGTAAAGAAATATATCACGAGGGCAGCATAATTTATTTTGAAAATGACTGTATATTGAAGCAGAAAACCATTTTAAAATATTTAACTATATAAAAAAAATTGCAGTTCTGAAATATATTTTAACTTTTTTTTATTGAAAGTAGAATTTCCCCTCAAAGTAGAAATGAGGCTGGAACACATGTCACAAAAGACTTACCTAGGAATTATTGCAACAACTAAGAATTATGTGACATTTTCTTATTTAACAGACAAGCTCCAACAGCGTTCTTATTACCTCTGTCACACGTATGGCAGGTCTGTTGATAGGATTCAATTTTTATTTTTTGGTTATTTTTTTTTTCATGGATGGCTTTGGATAATGGAGGAACAATAGGCTTTAAGTAATTCTATTTTATTACGTCCTATGAGAGAGTGGCAGCAAGGAAAAAAAATAGTTTTCAAGCCACAATGTAAAATAACTACCTATCAATCTACAAGCCAAAATCCTTTCATTTGTTCTACCTTAGCCCGCAGATCCAATTATGCTCCAACATTTGCTGCTCAACCATGCTGAGATTATTCACCAACCCTCCAGTTAGACTATAATAAGAAGGTCTATGGGCACATTTGTACTCTGAATAATAGGATATGGATGTTAGCATTGCAATAATCTTACACTGCAGTAAAACGCCTATCAATTATTTGGCACAATTTCCATAAACTATCACAGAGTGAGAATTTTTTTTATAAATCTAAAACACGTACTGTAATAGATCTTGAAAACTTTATTGCTTGTTGCAGCATTTATCTTGGTTTCATTACCCACCTTATTTATGATTCAGTAGAAAATTTGAATTGAAAATGTGAGTGAAATAAATAACTAATAAGGTCATCAAGTTGTTTGACATTGTTTCTAGATTCTCTGGTGACATTGGCTTTCAAGAAAATCATTTTGGAGGGTAGCAAATGGGCCCATTTGTATACTGAATTTATTTTCCTTTAAATGGGGGCCATAAACTACAATGACACAGATTACCAGGCTTGGGATAGGTTATGGGTTTATTTTATATTTACAATATTGCGCGCCGAAGGCTCATAAAGGCCTATTTCCCAAGGCTGTAAATACATCGCGGGTTAAAATAATTTTTATGGTCAATACGTAACTGACTTAGAGGCATTCTAAAAAAAAAAAAATTACCTTATTTTGAACTGGACAACTTTTTGTGTTTTACATATTTTTGCACTAATACAAGCTTCTTCCAGGATAGTTCTAATACTGATAGTACCAGAAAACAAAGAGTCAAGCCTATCTGAATCTCAGACTGAAATTATTATTATTGACTTATAAAGCGCCAACATATTCCGTGGTTATGGAGATTATGCAGACATTACATAGTTCGTTTGGTTGAAAAAAGAGATCCATCAACTAAGTTCAACCAGAAAAAAAAAGAAATTCTGTGTATTGTTTAAGTTACCAGGCAAATCAGTTAGATGCAATGTGTAGGCAATTTTTAGTGACTGATTTTTCACATGATGCATTCATTTGAATTAAATGTTGAACACAACAACACATCTGATGCGATGTCGGGTAAGTGCTGGATCTTCAACAAGTTCTGAAATAATACAACTGTCTCTCTTTTAAAAAAGAGTAACTTTTTTAACTATTTAAAAAAAGTAGCTTTGGCACTATTTTTATTTTAGGTTTGAGTTGAGAAGCTAGAGGTAGGAGTATGTTAGGGGTGGAATAAGGATTGAATCTAGGTAACAGAGGGGAAAATAGTATTTTAGTTCAGGATATTCCTTCTAGGTTGTAGGCTAGGTTTACAGTGACAGTTGCCTTCCCTGTAACAGCGGAAACTCGTTGTGTTGCATAGAGTGAAGCATCCAGTCAATGGTCAATGAAAGTCAATGAAAAGTATGCTTCACTGTACTGTTAATACGAGCGTCATGAGGTAAACGCACTGTGAGCAGTACATTGGGCATTGGGATGCCACACTCCATCAGACTGGCCGCACATTGCTTATGCAATGCCCCCTGTGAACATAGCCTTAGGGGGGGGGGGGGGTTATACTACATTTTAGGGAGGAAATCGCATTACACATGCAGAAAAAGGAATAACATTTCTTTCCCAGAGGGGTTGGGAGATCTAGTTTATTTTTGTTTACGACAACAGCAAAGTGTAAAATTAATTGTTGCTTTTTGATGACATTCACTGTATTGATATACCACTGACATTTCCAAATTGGGAAAAAAGTTATGTTTTGGCACAAAATCATTTGGGCAAATTACATGTCCCTTGCCACACTTCTCGTCACCCCTTGAGATACCCTCAACCATGCAGACTATAAAGGATTTGTGGGCAAAATACATTTTTTTTTTGTAAATCATGCTTATCCCGTCTTTAATGATTACTTTTGCTTTTCAGCTATGCTAAATGAACAATGTAGAGGCTCACTTCCAAGAAAGCCAATACAGCTTGAAAAAGGACAAGTCTGAAACAGCGCCTGTCGCTGCTCATGGCTATCTTTTAACTTTGATACCAATAAAAGAGCTTTAATACAAGACATGATGCTGCGGAGTACTCTTTTTGAATGCTGCTGACCCCAGAGGATCACGGGATCTACTCTGCTCAGCACACATCCTCTGCCCATTGGGTGCTGGTCTACTTTGCTTCCCCTTCGTATTCGGTAGTCAGAGGTACCCTCATTATTAAGTTGCCCCGTCTGAAGGGAGATCTCATCAGTGGAATGCAGAGAGGTGGGTGAGTAACCTCTCATTTACACTATGCTCAGGACTCTGCATAGGGAAGGAGGGAGACAATCAAGGAGGAGAGGGAGCTACCTTTCTATCATCAGGCACCTGTGTGCAAGTGCCTACAGTGCCTTATGGTAAATCCAGCCTTGATCATCAGAGGGGTAGTTAGGGTTAAGCATTGGAGGGGGGTGATTAGGTTAAGGAATCGGAAGACAGAGGGCTCGATGTGAGAATAAGGTTAAATTAGGCTACAGTAAAATAAGTAAACATTCCTATATTGGAATCACCCACTGATCCATAGTAGAATATTGGTAATCTACTGATATTTTACTTGCGGCTATTCCTGGTGCCCAAATTCTTGCGGCACCAATTTTCTTTTTGTTTATAACATCTAGTAAATATCACATGACAGAAGATGATGGTGCTCTGTAAATGCATAATGAAAATAAATAATAATAGCAATGATGTTAAAAACCTCTGATATTTTATTTTATTATGTCTTGGAGAACTAATATATATATATATATATATATATATATATATATATATATATATATATATATATATATATATATATATATATATATATATATATATATATATATATATATATATATATATATATATATATATATATATATATATATATATATATATATATATATATATATACATATATATATATATATACATACATATATATATATACATACATATACATATACACACATCACTTCCTGGTTAGCAGCCATGTTTTTTATGTTAGTAAACACTGCCCAACACTGGCAATTCATAGCCAGGATCACGGCGGGGAGCGGTGGAAATGGCAAAGAGGGATCCAGGAGATCGCAGTGACTCGATTGGTATGTTTTTTATTGTATGAATCAGACAGTACAGATTCTCTTTATAATAACTTTGTCAGTCTCCATTTGAAAAAGTAACAAAAATAGGTGAAAAAGTATTGGCAAAATTATTATGAGGGTTTTGTTTTTTTTTGCTTGCCGGTGGCTTAAAAGACATTTTATATGTAATGTGAAAATATTACCTGGGGAAGAGAAAAGGTGAATTGGATCAGGCCCAATATACCATATCAGGGTACATTTACTATACTAAATTAAACAGCACCATTATTAAAATAATGATACTACTAGTAATAATAATAGCTACTGAAAAATTAAGTTTCATTATTGAACATGCTGAAAAATTACAATAATATGGAATCACATGAAAATAAAAAAATTACATATGTACAGACCATATGTGTCTTCTTTTTTAGGGAAAAAAAAAAACAAAAAAAACAAAAAAACAAGAATTCTTTTAAAAAAAAAGGTCAAGACAGAATCAGGTACTTATCCAGTGCAAATTTATCTACTTCTTTGTCAAAAGATTGGCAGCGAGTATGCTATGCTAATCTCAATCCTTCATCCTCAGACAGTAGACTGCAACAGATATGAACCACCTGCAGCGTATTACCACTTCAACTATTATGGCCAATTCATTCGTCTGGCTATAAAAAATGTATGTGGCTTGTAGGCATGTTTTAAATAGCTATTAGAATTCTTTTATGCCCATTACATACATTTTATATTGAAATCGATGGTTTAGGTGTTGTTAACTTACAGAAGACTGAACCTAGAATAAGTCAGTGCTGAAAACAAATGTCAGGGAACTCTTAGGCCCCGTTTACATCTGAAATCGCAAAACGTTAGCAATTACCGCTAGCGCTTTGCGGAAGTGATTTTTCCATGAATAACGTGGAAAAATTACTGGACAAAGTAGCATTTTGGGAGGGATCGAGATTAGCAGTTCTATACATGCTAATCGCGATCCCTCCAGAATTGCCGCCAAAACGCTGCAGGTAACACGTTTGCGATTATCGCTAATCGCAAAACCCCCGCAATCATGGCAGTGAGAACAATGCCATAAGGTATAATAGGACTAGCGTTTAAAAAAAAAAAAAAGAGCATTGCTAGAGAAATGCACGTTGTGCTACTTGCATAGTATGCATTACTCTAACAACGCTTGTGTTACCTGGGTAACTGGGTTGTGCTAATTGCGCAATGTGTGCTACCTTGCTAACATAATTAACAATACAACTGCTATGTACTCGCTGTGCATGGCAGCTTCATTGGACTTTTGTGCATATGCTCCCATGATTCCTCCCTACCATGACTATTGCAGCTATGACAATCCTTGTTCTGGGTGTCCTACAGCAGAGATAGGGTAAGGAGTTAGGCCAACACTGCCCCATGCCCCCTACTTTCTAGTGATGAGCACATATTTCACACAATCTATCGTAATTTTGTATCATTATTCTCAATTACGATGCAAAATCGTAATGCGAAATTTCGGGTGAAATAGTAATTCATTTATATATGTAATTAGGAACTGTAATCTTGCAATTTCACATAATTCTTGCAGAATTTTGTACCGACTTTTGCGGTTAATAGCAAAGCCCTCATACATGCTATTGTCACCAAATTTGCTATGTATGTTAAGGGGAATAGTGTAAACAAGGTAAAAAAAATGGTTCAAAAAGTTTTTGAGAAAATTGATTTTAGAAATGCAAAGGGCAAATGTTTAAACTTGCAGTCTAAAACCCATATTTTCTTTGCAATCTTAAAATCAATTTTCTCAAAAACTACATCTTTTTCAACATTTTTTTTACTTTGTTCCCACTACTTCCCTTAGCATACAGAGTAAAATGATGATAGTATGTGTGCTACCGGTACAAAAATTGCATGGGTTACATAAAATCAACTGACTGCCCAAATCGTAAGTTAGTTATGTCTCTGGTTGCAGGGGTGAGCAGAAACTATGCCCAAACGTAATTACGCATCGTAATATTCAATTATGAATCGTAATTGTAAAGCAAAGTTTGTAAATAACGCTTACGAATTTACGCTTAAAATCTACCGCTATGCGTAATTACACCCGTTATGCGTAGTTCACATGTATATTGCGAAGTCACTTACGAATGTGCTATACGCGTAAATTTTTATGTGTACGGATGAAAATCACGCATAGGCATGCGCATTGAACTACTGTACCGGGTATAGGATTACAAAAATACGCATTGTCAAGGGGAATTTAGGCTGTTAATGACAGTTAATGATTGCAGATTTTTTTCCCACATATGGACTTAAGCGTCCGCATAGAACTATGGTCATCTTATGCGTAATTATGTAATTTAATGCGTAATTACGTTAGACAACCATAGGTGAAGGCTGGTTACACCTACATAATTCCGCTATGCGTAATTGCGGAAAAATTACGCATAATTAAACGTAATGGTAGTTTGCTCATTACCAGCAACCCTATCTGGTTGTGATGCATTTACCTACTGGTATTCCACAACCTGTTTGTTATGTAACACATTCTTGCCACAGTATTCATTATGTTAAATAAATGATTTCATGCACTGCAACCTAATTTTTTTGCAAATACTCATAAATCGCACCTTCATGTCTGATATTATCATATAATAAATGAAGTATCTTAATAATAGCTACAGACTTATACAACTGAGTTTTATATTATTAACACAGCCAGATTTCAATTACTGACACCATAGGCTATAAATTTATGTGGCTGGACAGTTTTATTTGCAACTACTAATAAAACTCAGTGTATGTGCTGAAATGTCATAATAGTTTTCTGCCTGGCTGGGTTCTGCACAGTGGCAAGCCGGAGCCCAGCAGTGGAAGACAACCCAGTGCATAAGTTGCATTCCAAAGCTGGATCTTTCACACCTCTGAATGCAGTTTGCCATCAGTGGCGTAGCAATAGGGGTTGCAGAGCTTGTGACCCCACCAGGGCCCTTGGGTCAGAGGGTCCCTGGGGGCCCTCCATCAATGGCAGTATTAGCTCTTTATTGGTCCTGTACTGGTAATAATCACTTCTATAGATTCTTTAAATAGTAGTAATCATTAAACTGTTCCCCATCCCCCTTCTTGCACCTCTAACTTTGTGGTTTTCCTTGGCAGCTTTTGGTGTGCCGTATCAATTGTTAGGTATAGAATGCTTTGGGGGCCCAATGTTAAACTTGCACTGGGGTCCATAGCTCCTTAGCTGTGCCACTATGTTCCATCTCTAGGGATGCTCACACGGATTCCATGGAATTTAAATTCCCGCATTTCTGATAGAAATTTGATTTTTGCTAAAATACCGTATTACTGCAACTCGGTTATTTTATCCCAATCACAGAACTTGGAAGCATTGGATCAATCAGAGAATCTGGAATTCTCAGTGAAAAATCGGTTTACTGTGGTAATTTTAGACCGACACAAGACTCATACTCAGGGCCGGATTTGTGGGCAGGCACAGTAGGCCGGGGACTAGGGCGGAGCCTAAGGAGGGGCGGGTTATCAAACTGTCCTAAAAGCTACCCATGAAATCCCCCACAATAATGGCCTGCTTGTCTGCAGCCACCCCTCGCTTTGCTCTGCACACAGTAGCATGACTGTGTGTGCAGGGGCAGCAGCTACAGAGGACAGAGCAGGCATCTTTGCTAACGTAACAGGAGCAGTGTCTGCCCTGCTTGCTGTCACTCCATAGTTCCTCCGAAGCCTGGCCAATAGCATCAGTATTATAATCATTTGTATCACCTCCCTCCTCCTTGTTCCTGCCAATCGGAAATTTGGAGGGGCGGGGATATAGGAGATAGTTCAAGGCAAGCACGTTTTAGCCTCCGAAGCTGGTAGGAACAGAAGTGAAAGCACTGCGTTATGGTCAGTCAGCCTTAATAGATGCACATTCTCCTGGTGTCTGTAAGGTATTGCTACTAACACTCCCCTGCTTCTGTTTGTCTAGCCACGCTGTCACCCCCTTTCTCCAGCTATTAACATCTGCTGTACAACGGCTGCTGTTCCCCAGCACTTCGTTCTCAGTAATAGCGTGGCCGGTGGGGGCAATACCAGGGCAGGGCAGAGGTGCTGACTAGTGTTGGGCGAACAGTGTTCGCCACTGTTCGGGTTCTGCAGAACATCACCCTGTTTGGGTGATGTTCGGGTTCGGCCGAACACCTGATGGTGTTTGGCCGAACTAAGAGCGCATGGCCGAACGTTACCCGAACGTTCGGCTAGCGCTGTGATTGGCCGAACGGGTCACGTGTAGTGTTGGGCGAACATCTAGATGTTCGGGTTCGGGCCGAACATGGCCGCGATGTTCGGGTGTTCGAGCCGAACTCCGAACATAATGGAAGTCAATGGGGACCCAAACTTTTGTGCTTTGTAAAGCCTCCTTATATGCTACATACCCCAAATTTACAGGGTATATGCACCTTGGGAGTGGGTACAAGAGAAAAAAAAATTAGCAAAAAGAGCTTATAGTTTTTGAGAAAATCGATTTTAAAGTTTCAAAGGGAAAACTGTCTTTTAAATGCGGGAAATGTCTGTTTTCTTTGCACAGGTAACATGCTTTTTGTCGGCATGCAGTCATAAATGTAATACATATAAGAGGTTCCAGGAAAAGGGACCGGTAACGCTAACCCAGCAGCAGCACACGTGATGGAACAGGAGGAGGGTGGCGCAGGAGGAGAAGGCCACGCTTTGAGACACAACAACCCAGGCCTTGCATGAGGACAAGAAGCGTGTGGATAGCAATTTGCGTTTTGTCGCCATGCAGTCATAAATGTAATACAGATGAGAGGTTCAATAAACAGGGACCGGAAACGCGAACCCATCACAGATGTTCATTGTTCATGTTACTTGGTTGGGGTCCGGGAGTGTTGCGTAGTCGTTTCCAATCCAGGATTGATTCATTTTAATTTGAGTCAGACGGTCTGCATTTTCTGTGGAGAGGCGGATACGCCGATCTGTGACAATGCCTCCGGCAGCACTGAAACAGCGTTCCGACATAACGCTGGCTGCCGGGCAAGCCAGCACCTCTATTGCGTACATTGCCAGTTTGTGCCAGGTGTCTAGCTTCGATACCCAATAGTTGAAGGGTGCAGATGGATTGTTCAACACAGCTATGCCATCTGACACGTAGTCCTTGACCATCTTCTCCAGGCGATCGGTGTTGGAGGTGGATCTGCACGCTTGCTGTTCTGTGTGCTGCTGCATGGGTGTCAGAAAATGTTCCCACTCCAAGGACACTGCCGATACCATTCCCTTTTGGGCACTAGCTGCGGCTTGTGTTGTTTGCTGCCCTCCTGGTCGTCCTGGGTTTGCGGAAGTCAGTCTGTCGGCGAACAACTGGCTAGAGGAGGGGGAGGATGGCAATCTCCTCTTTAAAGTCTCCACAAGGGCCTGCTGGTATTCTTCCATTTTGACCTGTCGGACTCTTTCTTCAAGCAGTTTTGGAACATTGTGTTTGTACCGTGGATCCAGAAGGGTATAAACCCAGTAATTGGTGTTGTCCAGAATGCGCACAATGCGTGGGTCGCGTTCAATGCAGTCCTAGGCCGAAGAGGTCATAGCCTAGGGTCACAAAAACCTGTTTATTTGGGCTATTTCAATGGTAGTGATGGTGACGTACATAAATCTCAGCCATGGCCGTTAGCAACGTCTGAATTTCACGAAATGTCTCATGCAGGTAGAAGACATATTGTTAGACTTGGATTCCAAAGATGGGGTCCCTACATCTCTGCAAACCAGAGTTACAGGGGTCCAAAATTGGTAAAATCCCCCATAGGCTTTCATTGGGCCTCCTATTTACAGTTCCAAAATCTCACATCTTTTCAAAGGGCAATTGATCAGCAGTGGCAAATTTTCTAGCATTGTAGGGACCCTTAAGGGGGAACATGACTGGTGAGTTTCGGGCCCCTAGGCCAAAGAGGTCATAGCCTAGGGTCACAAAAACCTGTTTATTTGGGTTATTTCAATGGTAGTGATGGTGACGTACATAAATCTCAGCCATGGCCGTTAGCAACGTCTGAATTTCACGAAATGTCTCATGCAGGTAGAAGACATATTGTTAGACTTGGATTCCAAAGATGGGGTCCCTACTTCTCTGCAAACCAGAGTTACAGGGGTCCAAAATTGGTAAAATCCCCCATAGACTTTCATTGCCTCCCTATTTCACTTTCCAAAATCTCACATCTTTTCAAAGGGCAATGGCTCAGCAGTACCAAATTTTCTAGCATTGTAGGGACCCTTAGGGGGATCATGACTGGTGAGTTTTGCCACTGCTGAGCCATTGCCCTTTGAAATGGTGTGAGATTTTGGAACGGTAAATAGTAGGCCCAATGAAAGCCTATGGGGGATTTTACCAATTTTGGACCCCTGTAACTCTGGTTTGCAGAGATGTAGGGACCCCATCTTTGGAATCCAAGTCTAACAATAGGTCTTCTACCTGCATGAGACATTTCATGAAATTCAGACGTTGCTAACGGCCATAGCTGAGATTTATGTACGTCACCATCACTACCATTAAAATAGCCCAAATAAACAGGTTTTTGTGACCCTAGGCTATGACCTTTTTGGCCTAGGGGCCCGAAACTCACCAGTCATGTTCCCCCTAAGTATCCCTACAATGCTAGAAAATTTGGTACTGCTGAGCCATTGCCCTTTGAAAAGATGTGAGATTTTGGAAAGTGAAATAGGGAGGCAATGAAAGTCTATGGGGGATTTTACCAATTTTGGACCCCTGTAACTCTGGTTTGCAGAGATGTAGGGACCCCATCTTTGGAATCCAAGTCTAACAATATGTCTTCTACCTGCATGAGACATTTCGTGAAATTCAGACGTTGCTAACGGCCATGGCTGAGATTTATGTACGTCACCATCACTACCATTGAAATAGCCCAAATAAACAGGTTTTTGTGACCCTAGGCTATGACCTCTTCGGCCTAGGACTGCATTGAACGCGACCCAGGCATTGTGCGCATTCTGGACAACACCAATTACTGGGTTTATACCCTTCTGGATCCACGGTACAAACACAATGTTCCAAAACTGCTTGAAGAAAGAGTCCGACAGGTCAAAATGGAAGAATACCAGCAGGCCCTTGTGGAGACTTTAAAGAGGAGATTGACATCCTCCCCCTCCTCTAGCCAGTTGTACGCCGACAGACTGACTTCCGCAAACCCAGGACGACCAGGAGGGCAGCAAACAACACAAGCCGCAGCTAGTGCCCAAAAGGGAATGGTATCGGCAGTGTCCTTGGAGTGGGAAATTTTCTGACACCCATGCAGCAGCACACAGAACAGCAAGCGTGCAGATCCACCTCCAACACCGAGTGCCTGGAGAAGATGGTCAAGGACTACATGTCAGATGGCATAGCTGTGTTGAACAATCCATCTGCACCATTCAACTATTGGGTATCGAAGCTAGACACCTGGCACAAACTAGCAATGTACGCAATAGAGGTGCTGGCTTGCCCGGCAGCCAGCGTTATGTCGGAACGCTGTTTTAGTGCTGCCGGAGGCATCGTCACAGATCGGCGTATCCGCCTCTCCACAGAAAATGCAGACCGTCTGACTCAAATTAAAATGAATCAATCCTGGATTGGAAACGACTACGCAACACTCCCGGACCCCAACCAAGTAACATGAACAATGAACATCTGTGATGGGTTAGCGTTACCGGTCCCTGTTTATTGAACCTCTCATCTGTATTAAATTTATGACTGCATGGCGACAAAACGCAAATTGCTATCCGCACGCTTCTTGTCCTCATGCAAGGCCTGGGTTGTTGTGTCTCAAAGCGTGGCCTTCTCCTCCTGCGCCACCCTCCTCCTGTTCCATCACGTGTGCTGCTGCTGGGTTAGCGTTACCGGTCCCTTTTCCTGGAACCTCTTATATGTATTACATTTATGACTGCATGCCGACAAAAAGCATGTTACCTGTGCAAAGAAAACAGACATTTCCCGCATTTAAAAGACAGTTTTCCCTTTGAAACTTTAAAATTGATTTTCTCAAAAACTATAAGCTCTTTTTGCTATTTTTTTCCCCTCTTGTACCCACTCCCAAGGTGCACATACCCTGTAAATTTGGGGTATGTAGCATCTAAGGAGGCTTTACAAAGCACAAAAGTTCAGGTCCCCATTGACTTCCATTATGTTCGGAGTTCGGCTCGAACACCCGAACATCGCGGCCATGTTCGGCCTGTTCGGCCCGAACCCGAACATCTAGGTGTTCGCCCAACACTAGTGCTGACCTCCATAAGGAAAAGTATGTTTACAATTCTGGACATGGAGGTGAGGCTGACAGGACAACACATGTGCTGATAAGAAGTTGTGTGACTGTCAAAAGCTTCAGTAAATGTCCAGTGTCCCCCAGCCTGTGTATATACAATATATATAATATATATATGTGGCACCCCCTACCACTACGTTTAGAGTAGCACAGAGGAGCATGGTATTATATTTACTTCAGTTGCTGGTCAGATTTAAACTCTTCTGTTCTTCATTGCAGCAGGGCACTTTAATGCTGCATACTTCTGTCGGCTTCTAAGCAGTGGTGTAGCAATAGGGTGTGCAGAGATAGCGACCGCAGAGGGGCCGCGTGGGGCCCACCCTCAACCACTGAATTAGCTCTCTATTGGTCCTGTGCTGGTAATAATCACTTCTATTGGTGCCTTTATTAGTAGTAATCATTAACAAACTGTTCCCCATCCCCTTCTTGCACTAAGTTCTGACACTGTAGTTGCCATTGGCAAGTTTTGGTGCGTGGTATCAATTGTTATGTAGATAGTGCTTGGGGGCCCCATTGTAAAACTTACATCAGGGCCCACAGCTCCTTAGCTATGCCACTGCTTCTAGGTGTTCTTGCATGTCATGTGACATGTCAGGTGCTGCAGCATGGCACCCCACTGCAGTGAAAGGGAGTGTGAACCTGACCCACCACTCAATACCAAGCTCTGTCTGTTGTGTTAAGGTGACCATACACTTACAAATTTGCAGCAGATTCGACCATCAGATAGATTTTTGGCAGATGGCTGTCATGTTTGGCAGATGGCTGTCATCTAACAGTAATCTATCTGATGTGTGCCACACACTAGGAACAGATTTCCAATAGATTTCAGAATAAAATCTATTGGAAATGGATCTAAATGCCTTATTGGACCATTAAATCTGAAGCAACTCTATGGGCCATCAATCTGCTGCCAGATTTTCCATCCTGTCAGCCACAAATCGATCGATTAATAGATTTGATAGAATTGATTTCTGATCAATGGCTGAAATCGACCAGTGTATGGGCCCCTTAAAGGGAATATCCGCAGTCTGTTATAAAAAAAAAAAAATCCAAATCCACATACCTGGGGCTTCGTCCAGCCCGTGGCAGGCAGAACGTGCCCTCGGCACCGCTCCGGAGGCTCCCGGTGGTCTACCCAACCTGGCCAGGCCCGGCTGCCAGGTCTGGCTCTTCTGCGCTCCAAAGTGCGCCTCACGCAGCTGCGCTGACGTCATCGGACGTCCTCCGGGCTGTACTGCGCAGGTGCAGTCGTTCTGCGCCTGTGCAGTACAGCCCAGAGGACGTCTGATGACATCAGCGTGAGGCGCACTTTGGAGCGCAGAAGAGCCCGACCTGGCAGCCGGGCCTGGCCAGGTCGGGTGCACCACCGGGAGCCTCCGGAGCGGCGCCGAGGGCACGTCCTTCCTGCCACGGGCTGGAGGAAGCCCCAGGTAAGTGGATTTTGATTTTTTTTTTTTTATAGCAGAGCGTGAACCTTCCCTTTAATTCTACAATTTTATCTAAGCTGCAGCTGCAGGGCAGCACTGGAGGAGGGGCCCTTGGGATGCTGGAAAAAGGTGCCTCATCCCCCTCCTCAAAGAGGCTATGGTCCCTAAGGGCCCTTTTCCACTTGCGGCAATTGTGATGCTAAATCGCAAATCGCTAGTGATTTTGAAATTGCTAGGGTTTGCTAAATAACATAAGAATTGCGGTAGGTATTTTCCACTACCGCGATTTGATTTTTACCAAAGCGCAAAAATTAGGGACTTGCTGAATTGCAGTTGCTAGCGTTTAGCGCAAGCGCTAGTGATTCCTAGTGGAATTCCTGAAAGTTGGAAGGAGCAGAAAGGAATGGTGCAAAACAGGTAAAATGTAACTAGACAATAGCAGTGAAAATGTATCCATATATTTTGCCAGGAGCCCAAGTGTATGTGTGTTAGGCATGCTCAAATAATGACTTCAGATGAAATCCAAATAGGTGTTGTTTTGGATTTCATCCAGTTAATTAAAGCACCTGTGCGGGTGGGCTAGAGGGGGGTTAATCTTACCCATCAGGCGTCCGTCCCTCGGCACCTCCCACGATGTGTTCCAAGCTTGTCATGTGACCACAAACATTTCCTCCTTCAACCCGGAAGGAAGAAGTGTTTGTAATCATGTGACCGCCGCTTGGACTGCATCATGAGAGGCGCCGAGGGATGGAGCTAAGAAGACGCCTGATGGGTTCGATTAACCCCCCCCCCTCGCCTACCCACACAGGTGATTTACTTAACTGGATGAAATCCGAATAACACCTATTCGGATTTCATCCAAAGTCGTTATGTTAGCATGCCATGTGTGTGTGTGTGGAGGGGGGGCGTTGATAACAGCGGGCCTTGGGTGGTAAAAAGTACAAATCCGGCCCTGCTCATACTACTGAGTATTCCCAAGTCTTGTGATTGGCCTAAAATGTCTATGGTATTCTGATTACCGTGGGGAAAATTCTGCATTCTCTTATTGGTCCTATACTTCCGAGTCAACTTGTAAGTATTTAATCAATCAGATAATGCAAAGAATTAGAGAAAAGAATCCTCTGACATCGGAAAACAAAAATCGGTATTGGCGGAAATTGGAATTTAAGAGGAATCGGAAATAAGCATTTCTGACCATCTCTAGACATCTCCCGCAGCCTTCAATTGGGATTTGACTGAGGTAGCAACTGCGTATGTATAATAGTGGTATGGCTGTGAAGCTAATGTTCACAATATCATACATTATTACAGTCTGAAAGAATTCCATGAAATGCCATTGGGTTGAGCAATAAACAGGAATAAAATTTGAAACTTATACTGATTTCATGTTTGCACTTCAAAATCGTGTAAAACCGGCCTTAAAGGGGCACTATAGCAACAAATCTGAAAATTTGCAAATGTGCAAACATATACAAATAAGAAGTAATTTTTTCCAGAGTAAAATGAGCCATACATTACTTTTCTCCTATGTTGCTGTCACTTACAGTAGGTAGTAGAAATCTGACAGAAGCAAAAGGTTTTGGACTAGCCCATCTCTTCATGGGGGATTCTCAGCAAGGCTTTTATTCTTTATAAAGATACTCCCTAAAAAGGATTTAAACAATGATGCTGGCCAGCTTCTCTGCTCGCTACACAGATTTTCGGCAGTTGGACAGAGCAATCCCCCATGAAGAGATGAACTAGCCCAAAACTTGTTGCCTCTGTCAGATTTCTACTACCTACTGCAAGTGACAGGCAGCAATATAGGAGAAAAGTAATTTATGGCTCATTTTACTCTGGAAAAAAATGTACTTCTTATTTGTCTATGCTTGCACATATTTTAAATTTTACAATTTTTCGCCATAGTGCCCCTTTAAACTCACCTGCAAGAAAAGTATTTACAATGGAAAGCTGCCTAGAACTAATAAAACAAGACACAGTTAATAAAAGCACGGCCAAAAATGGGTGCATTTGTTATTTATCATATTATAGATAGCAGTTACGCTATTTAATGGGTGACTATGATTATTTGGTTATTTATTGTATTATTGTTAGCGGGGGATCAGGGGTCTTACAGTAAGCCACCACGAGAGGGATCTTAGGGTTAGGCACCACCAGGGGGGTCTTAGGGTTAGGCACCACCTGGGGGGTCTTAGGGTTAGGCATAGGCACCACCAGGGGGGGGTTTAGGGTGAGGCACCACCAGGGGATCTTAGGGTTAGGCACCACCAGGGGGGGTCTTAGGGTTAGGCACCACCAGGGGGGGTCTTAGGGTTAGGCACCACCAGGGGGGGTCTTAGGGTTAGGCACCACCAGGGGGGGTCTTAGGGTTAGGCACCACCAGGGGGGTCTTAGGGTTAGGCACCACCAGGGGGGGGTCTTAGGGTTAGGCACCACCAGGGGGGGTCTTAGGGTTAGGCACCACCAGGGGGGGTCTTAGGGTTAGGCACCACCAGGGGGGGTCTTAGGGTTAGGCACCACCAAGGGAGGACTCTGTGTCACAATATGAATCAAGTTGTAAAGTATCTACTATTATTCTACTACCACAATTAAATTGTTATTTATCATTTGACGCAATTCAGTTGTTATTTATCATTTGCACCTAAATCAGCTCACAACCTTTTTTAAATGTATGCAATAAAACAGTCTATTAGAAGTTTACAAGAAAATATCAAGGCTGGGAGTAGACTAAGCAAAACTGCATGCGTTTTTCAGAGGTGCACTACTGAAAAACACATGCAATTCTGCTCTGTGTGCTCCCAGCCAAATACAGCAAGAATCAAATCAGAGCCTTTGTGCAATGCAAGCCGACAAAAATATTTGGGGTTTGACTTTTGTAAAGTTTTGTAACATGCTTTTTATTACTCACATAACCTTTTTAAAATAGAGGTGTCCCGGCTTTACCTCTTTTCTAGGCTCCCTCTATATCTAGAAAAAGAGATCTGTATGGTCTTATCAAGCTAAAATTATAGAAAGGAATATGACAGATAAGACAGGCTATGAATTCCCTCTTGTAAAATATTTGAAGAGGCATAATGTGAAATTGAACTGCTCAAATATAGACTGTAGCCGGTCTCCTGTTAGAGAAAATTATTATGAGCCTATCCTGACTTATCAAGTTTTCTCTTTTCAAGGTTTAATAATCAAACTCACCAAACTTCTTAAAGCCCACCAGAACTCAACGGGATTAACTGAGCTTTCTCAAATCATTTTTCATCTTCTCTAAAAATAACTTTTCAGCACTTCTCATTTCAAAAAGTACTAAATAGTAAGCAAACAAGTAATAACAGACTTAGGGCTTAATTCACTAAACCGTGATAATTCAAATCACGGCCGTGCTAGTGTTTTGCACACAATCACAAATTAAATTCACAATTGCGCTCGGAAATTTGCGATTGCACGCAAAAATGCTTGCGCGCCCGTGATAGGAGTTTTCACAGTTTAGTGAATCAAGTCCCTGGTGTGAATATTTTTTTGGTTGGTGGCAGTTGTAAAGGTTTTTTTTTTTATTGAGGTTTGAAAGAGGAATTAACCCACTTAGCAGTAATGACGAGCTCAGCTCGTCCATTACCGCTGCAGTGGATATCTCCGGCCCCTGTGGATTTTGATCATTTTTTTTTCATACACGCAGCTAGCACTTTTCTAGCTGCGTGTGGGGTCCGATCGCTGCCGCGTCGTGGCGATTCGCCGCTAACAGCGGCGTAAGGAAGCCCCCCCGCCCAGACCCCTTGCACAGCCTGGCCAATCAGTGCCAGGCTGCGCTATGGGGCTGGATAGGACACCCCCCGACGCGATGACGTCGATGACGTCATCCCGATCGTCGCCATGGAGACGAGGGAAGCCAAGCAGAAAATCCCATTTACAACGGAATTTTCTGCTTGCTATAAAAGCTGGCGGCTATCGGACTAGATGGGCAGATGCGCCCTCTAGTGGTGAATCATGTAGCTAACTGAAAGTTAGCTACAATGATTCAGAAAAAAAAAATTTGAAAAAAAACTATCTGCACGCCACCCTGGCATTTTAGCCTAACGCCAGGGTGGTTAAGGAGAAAATGTAATAAGATATAGGCCCTTGAGGGCGGAAAAGGAGGAAAAACATATGATGCAATCAAGAGCTCATACAAAGTGAATAAGTGCAGTGTAAAAAAGACACAAAGGAGGGAAGAGGCGCCCAAATGGTGCAGCATGTCACAACAATAAGTAAGGTGAACGAATAGATTGTGGTACTCGCAAAGGAGGGTGGCAGACGGGGCAACAGACCACTGTCAGGGCCGGTTCTCTCATGAAGTAAGGTGAAACAATTGAATCAGGCGCAGAAATTACAGACAGGGCAGCATTTGTGTACTGTGTGTTTACACTTACAGCATGCAGTCAGAGTAGGAGGAGAAGCTAGAAGAGAGCGAGCAAGGTGAAGATATCATCATTGGGGAAAAGCAGCTTGTTGTGCTGTGTGAAGAGTCTGACAGTGAGTTAAGGAGGGGGGGGGGGGGGGGCAGAAGAGCAGCAGTGTTTCATTTGACTTGCACAAAAGAAGGAAGGAGGTGGCACTGCAGTCCTGACTAGAGGATGGCCGACTGGCTGAGGGTGAACAGTTTGTTTATCACAGACTTGCAGCTGTTATAATTTAAGTAGGCCTCAGTTATTTGGACTGAGTTAGTCAAAAAGGCTTGGGGAGCAGACCTGCCCTTTAAGGGGATTTTCTCTTAGAGAGAAAATCTTCAGTTCTGTCAGAACTAGAACATACCAAGAAGCTGTTCTATGGACAAGGCCACAGGTCTCCCTGACCTGTGCATGTACACCACTAGAACAATACACATCAGCCATATTTACTAAACACCACATTCTTGTGTGTGTGTCAAAAGCCGCATTGAATATTAATCGAGTAGATGTGTATGATGATACCACGAGTGGGTCCACCAATAGTCTGATCTAGGGGATGGCGAAGATGATGTCATATTTAACTCTTTTCTAGTCGGTATTAAAGCCCGAGTGAGCGATGGGAGCTCACTCTGCTTCTTACTTTCACACTAGCTCTAAATGCTGACTGGAACCTCTAAGTATTTCATTCTTTTCTGTAATCTGATATAACGTATGCTGTACATAGGTAGTCTAGTGTAACGTAGGTTAGAAAGAAGGTACCTGATTGACTTCAGCAGGAAGTTTAATCAAGAAGCTTGTAACGCAACATGAAGATTGGCGTGGCTAGGATATGATGAACTGTATCTATCTGTATTTCTGTTTCCTGAATAAATAACGTGAATATTGAAGAAGCCTGAGAAAGTCTATCTCCTGCTTGCTGTGTTGAGAGTCAAGTTATCTCACAGTCCATGAGACGCAACTATAAGAAGTTGCTGGTGCCGGAAAAAGGTGATTAGAACAGTTTATAACAGCAGCCAGCCAGTGCATTATTGTGCTGAGCTGCAGCATGTCATTTCTCAGGGTATTGCATATGCTCCCTTGCTGACTGAGAACATAACATGAAGCAGAGTACATTGCCGGGTGCTGTGCGATCATTCCAAATCAGGAAAAGGTGGGGGTGGAGTACAGCGGTGTAGCAATAGGAGATGCAGAGGTTGCGACAACACCTGGACCAGAGAGGCTCACTAGGGGCCCTCCTTCATCCCAGTGATGAGTGAAAATGCAAATATTCGTTTCGATGAATTTTCGCCAAAAAAAGCACTAATTTCTTTTCGACATGCAAATTTTCACCTTATGCCCATTATTTTCGCGTTAGATACATAGTTTATCGCGTACTTATTTCCGCGTAGCGTAGTACCGCTATGCGAAGCTTTGCCCGCTACGCGTAGTTGTGGTATGTATAGATTACCATAGCAGATTATTGCGGAAATTTTTCCGCATAAGGGCATAAGTGTACGCATACAGCAAAGTTTCGAACATGCAAATATTTCTGAAGATTTTCGTGAAAATTCGCTGAATTCGAAAATGGGATTTTCGATGCGAAAATGATTTGGGCGAAAATTCGCAAGCAACACTGCTTCATCCATATTATTAGCTTTTCATTGGTGCTGTGCTGGTAATAAATACCTCTATATGTGCATTGAATAGTAGCAATTCTTAAACTGTTTCCTTAGTCTGATTACACCTCTGGGACACTGCAGCTGTCCTTGGTAGGTTTTGGGGCTCTATATCAATACAGTGGTTGGGGCCCCATGTAAGATCCGCACTGGGGTCCCAATTTCCTTTGTTACGCCACTGGGGGATGCATCCTCATAGGTTTGCCGTAGACAGCAAGCAGTCTAGACCCGGCCCTGTAGGCAAGTGGAAATGAATAAACCCGACTCCACCAGGGTGTCCAGAAGAACTGGATGCGGTGGCTCTATTGGTAAAAGATTCCAGATGGTTGTGGGGGTGGTAAACACACCAAACCAAATAGAACCACCCTCCCAAAGGAGGGTGTGTGACACAAAGGGGGGGGGAAGGTGTCCAAGGTATGATACTTTGTTTAAAAGAGCTAAAATGAAAAAGGTGAGGGGGCTTACCTCAATGAAGACAGAGTCGTATAATAATTTATGAACTTTAATATGCACTTGCCAATTGTGCTTATTTTCACTCAGCGACAACTATTTCCTGAATTCCTGCAAGGTTGTTTAATGTTTCAAGTGAAGTCTACTTTCCGGTGCGTTTGGAGAGGTAGGTTTACTTTTACAGTATTTATGGTGAGACAGTGAAGGTGAGTTTTTTTTACATCTTAAAGGACAACCGAGGTGACATGTGATGTGATGTGATGAGATAGACGCGTGTATGTACAGTGCCAGGTACACTAATAACTATGCTGTGTTTCTTTTTTTGTTTCTCTGTCTGAAAGACTTAAACATCAGGTATGCAAGTGACAGTTTCTGTCCGGGTCAGACTATAGCATAACTGTCACTGATAACTAAGTGCAGCCATAAAACACTTTCCTGTCAGTAAATGGCTTGTGAGAGCAGGAAAGAGATAAAAGGTGTCAATAATTCATAGATTTGAGCTCTGGCATACTTTAATGAAGGTGTCATTGAGCAGAGACAATGAAACGGTTAAAACTAGATTTAAATATAAAATAAAACTGTGGGATATCTGAAAAAAGTCATTTTTAGAAGGAGGACGACAGATACAATAGTTTTTTATCATCAGTTTATATTCACCTCGGATGTCCTTTAAGTACATTTTCGGGCTATCTTCAATTAAGGCAAATAGGCGATTTGCCCGAAAAGTGCTGCTATTTCATCAAATTACCATTGTTTAAATAACTAATTAGCAGGAAACAAAACCTAATTACTCTTCTATGAATTTGGAGTTAAAGTGAAATAGACTTTAAGGCCTAGTGCACACCGGAGCGTTTCCGCTGCGGTTTGCGATCTGCTTGCGGGTGCGGATCCGCTAGGGTAATGTATTTCAATGGGCTGGTGCACACCAGAGCGGGAGGCGTTTTGCAGAAACGCATACTCCCGGGCTGCTGCAGATTTTGGATTGCGGATGCGTTTCTGCCTCAATGTTAAGTATAGGAAAACCGCAAACCGCTCTGAAAAACGGCACTTCAGAGCGGTTTGCCAGGCGGTTTTTGTTACAGTAGCTGTTCAGTAACAGCTTTACTGTAACAATACATGAAATCTACTATACCAAAACCGCTACACAAAACCGCAAAACGCTAGCTGAAACGCTGCAGAAAAATAAGAAAAAGCGTTTCAAAATCTGCTAGCATTTTGCGGATCTGCTAGCGGTTTTTGGTGTGCACCAGGCCTAAAACCTGGAGAGTAAAAAAGCAGAGATATGTTCAGGGCCGGTTTAAGCAACAATGGGGCCCCAGGGCAAAATAAACCTGGGGGGCCCCCCAACAGATACCTCGTAACAAAAATCGGCATTAAGGGACCTTTTTTTGCAGCTGGTATAGTCAGGGTGTGAAGCCCCAATCGGTCGGAGCTCCACATTCTGGCTACCCCAGCCTGCATGGGGGACAAGGGGTTAAAAAGTAGTAGGGGGGACCTCACATAATTAAAAGAAAAAAATTCCCACACCCTAAACATAAAAAAATAAATTGGGAAAATAGGAAAAAATGCCAGGGATCTTCATACAGCCATATTGCGGCTGTATAGCGATCCCTGGCCAAAGCGCTGCGGCTGCGTACAGACCCCCTGGAAACCCTGTCAGGAAATGTATTGCTCTTTCTTTTGATGCATGTAAAATTACACTACTATTAGGTTTACTACTAAAAGTGACATTTACTGCATTTAACCTGCTGGGCGGTCTGGACGAGCATAGCTCGTCCAGTACCGCCGGAGGCTGCCGCTCAGGCCCTGCTGGGCCGATTTGGCTGAAATAAAAAGCAGCACACGCAGCCGGCACTTTGCCAGCCGCGTGTGCTGCCTGATCGCCGCCGCTCTGCGGCGATTCGCCGCGAGCAGCGGCGAAAGAGGGCCCCCCTAGCCGCCTGAGCCCTGCGCAGCCGGAACAAAAAGTTCCGGCCAGCGCTAAGGGCTGGATCGGAGGCGGCTGACGTCACGACGTCGGCTGACGTCGATGACGTCACTCCGCTCGTCGCTATGGCGACGATATAAGCAAAACAAGGAAGGCCGCTCATTGCGGCCTTCCTTGTTTATTCTGGGCGCCGGAGGCGATCGGAAGATCGCCTCCGGAGCGCCCTCTAGTGGGCTTTCATGCAGCCAACTTTCAGTTGGCTGCATGAAATAGTTTTTTTTTTATTAAAAAAAAACCCTCCCGCAGCCTGCCTGGCGATCTTAATAGAACGCCAGGCAGGTTAAAAGTATACTTTTCCTCTTATTCCCAATAATCCCCTTAACATATCCTGTAAATTTAGGGTTTCTAGCATTTAAGGTGGATTTGCTATTAACCGTTAAAGTCGGCAGGTTTTCAAATGTGTATTTATTTTCCTTTGAAACTTTAAAATCGATTTTCTCAAAAACTATAAGGTCTTTTTGAAACATTTTTTTCCTCTTGTAGCCATTGGGGGCCCCTACAAGCTCTGGGACCCTGGGGCAATTGCCCCCTTTGCCTCTATGGTCGCGCTGGCCCTGGATATGTTTTTAGATCACTGCTCAGTAAAAGTAGGCCTTTGATATCTAAACTCAGATAGATGTAGCATTATTGTTTAAATCCTGTGAAATTCGAATTGCACTACACAGTAATGCTCACTATTTATTAGCTAAAGAAGTGTATCCTGTATGACGACATACTTCAATTGGACATACTTGTTTTGCAATGTATTAGCTACATCTTTTAATGACATATGGTTAGGCAGTACCTGCAGTAGACTTCTACACGTCCTTGTATGCACTCCTTTTCTCCTGAGGTTTATGTGTCTTACATGTGACGGATTAAGCTTGACTGGAAATTACAACTAGGTTAGAATTATTGTAGCAGTAATTTTTTTTTCTGTTGATCAGGAAAGGATTTGTGGAAAGGCAAAATAGGCATGGCACAGGGTGAAAGGTCTGCAGTAGATGATGAGCCCTCTAATTTTAGTACAATGACATTCGTGTTATTTTAAGCCAGCCTAGAATAATTTTCTTATTGATATGTTAACTCAAAAAAGGAGAAAACACAAGGGGAAACAGGAGTCACTAAGCATAGTGGACAATTATCCATCTTTGCTGAGTTATAGATCTTGTCCTGGATGGTTAGTCTGCAGTAAATAAACACCCAGTAAGCTAGTGAGCAAAATACATTAACATGACATAGGAGAAAATAATACAGAATACCAAAAAGGAGTGTATAACAGAACACGTTTTTATTGTCAGACACAAACTACACGTTTCATGGGTCAAATCCACTTCATCAGGTTGCAGTGCCAAGCGGCTGAAACAATAGCATGTGAATACCTGTGGGACACTATGGCTTCTATGGCCTACTGCTAGATTAGACAGATTATTTCTGTCAATATTTTATTTAGCAATGATTTTTCAGCAGCATGGTTTTTTCCACTCCTCATCACGTGGTCCCGCCAGCCAATCAGCAGCCGCTCCAGGAAGACATCACTGCAAGTGCAGTGAATATTAAGTAGCCATGTGCCTGGCTACATTAGCGGACTCTCCCCGCCTCCTCTCCGGCAGCATATCTATATATATATATATATATATATATATATATATATATATATATATATATATATATATATATATATATATAAACATTACTGAGCATGTGCACACAGTCTAACGCGGCTAAAGCCGCATATAACGTACTGCATGCTGCATTTTCCCAGAACGTGCAGCGTTACAATGTAACGCAACGTGGGCACTGTGAACAGCCCATTGATTTTTCATTACTGTGCGTTACTCTGAGTTACAGGCTGCCCTAAAGTGGGACATTCACGTCTCACTGTGAAAGCAGCCTAAGACTATGGGTGGACAACTCCTCTTCACAATTTGGAAAAGAGCTACCTCGTGCCTTACATGAACTGGGCTTCCTCCAATCAATCAGCTCTGCTACTCACAGGAAAGGTCACACTCTGGACCTTATATTCCATACTGGGCTGTCAATAGCCAATGTGGAAATTAATCCTGTTGCCTGGTCAGACCATCACACTATCCACTTCTCCCTCTCAATACCAGCCGTCAAACACCAGGTCAAGAATCAAATAAAATATCGCCGCTTAAAAGGGCTAACACCTCAACATATCCGAGATAACCTTAGCTTTGATGAATTGACTGACTCCAGCTTGGACCCTGATACTCTAGTGTTTAAATACAACAAATGTGTGTCCTCCACCTTTGAGACCATTGTTCCTCTGCGCACCAAATATCTTACTCCACACCATCATGCACAGTGGTTTGATAATGCTATAAAAGAGCTGAAAACACAAGGCCAAAAACTTGAGAGGCTGTGGCGCAAATCTCAGTCCCCAGAAGACAAACATGCCTTAATCTTCCACTTGAAGAGCTACCAAAAGGTAATCACGGGAAAAAAAATCATCCTTTCTATCACAAGAGATTGCAAATGCAGTTAACAAACCAGCCCAACTGTTCCGCACAGTGGAAAAACTCTGCAACCCAGCATGTCAAAAACTTAATATCGAGTCTTCAAAGGACCTCTGTGACCAATTTGCCCATTTCTTCACAGACAAAGTCTCTGCTATAAGGTCCGCCATCCAACTTACAGCATCTGAGCCTAATATAGCGCCCGAAGACCATTAGCAGAGACAACGTAACACCTTGGTCAAACTTCAAAGAAATTGATGAAGAAGTCACATCAAGCATCCCCCTTCACGTCCGCCTAACTACCTGTGACCTGGATCCTAGCCCAACACAGTTCATGTTGAACTGCCCCGACCTGTTCGTACCGGTATTCCTCAAAATTGTTAACTGTTCCTTACAATCAGGGATATTTCCTGCTTTACTGAAGGAAGCAATCATCAGGCCTCTCCTCAAAAAACCCTCCCTGGACCCAGATGCAATGACCAGCTACAGACCTGTCTCTAACCTCCCCTTTCTGGGCAAGCTAATTGAAAAAGCTGTATACCTCCAGCTAGAAGCCAGAATCCTACAAAATAACAGTTATGACCCATTCCAGTCTGGCTTCAGGAAACACCACAGCACTGAAACTGCCCTCATCCAAATATGCAACCACCTGCTCATGGCAAGAGACAGAGGAGAGTGCTCGATCCTCATACTGCTAGACCTTTCTGCAGCCTTTGACACAGTTGACCATGACATCTTGAATAGGAGGCACGGATCTACGCAGCTCTGATCATGTGCGTAGCCTGGGAGTTCTAATTGATGGGGATTTAAACTTCAGAACTCAAATCTCTGCTGTGGTGAAATCATCCTATTTTCACCTGAAGAACATTGCAAAAATCAAGCACCTCATACCCCCAGAAGATCTGCCAACCTTAGTCCACGCCTTCATCACATCCCGACTGGACTACTGCAATGCTCTCTACACTGGCCTTCCAAAAAAGGTCTTGTACCGCCTACAGCTGATACAGAATACTGCTGCCAGACTGCTAACCAACCAACCCCGTCACTGCCACATAATGCCAGTCCTGCATTCCCTTCACTGGCTACCTATAGAATGGAGAGTCCTATTCAAGATCGGCCTACTGACATTTAAATCCCTGAATAATCTAGGCCCTGGATACATGAAAGATATGTTACAGCTGCGTAGCAATCCCCGCATTCTCAGATCCACAGGTTCTAATAATCTAGTCATACCCAGAGTCCACTTGGAAACTTTTGGTCCCCGAGCCTTCTGTCATGCTGCCCCTACGTTTTGGAACTCCTTACCTCAACAGATCAGGACAGCTCCATCCCTGGACAAGTTTAAATCCAGACTGAAAACCCACCTGTTCAGTCTGGCATTTGCAGAAATATAACTTTTGTTGTGTGAATACTTCATCCTACTAATTACTGAATCTGAGAGATCCTAAGCGCTTTGAGTCCTATGGGAGAAAAGCGCTGTAGAAATGTTATTGTATTGTATTGTATATTGTATTATATTCGCTGTGGGTAAACTTGCTGTGTGTGTGTTACCTTAGTATGTTCACTTTACATAACGTGGATTGCGCTAATTGCACAATGCATGCAACAAGGTCAGCGACGCGTAAGTAGCGGCAAAATTGCCATGTTCTTCATACACACAGCAAATTTACTGACAGGGAATATAGCCCTTTGGGTAGATTAATTACTTCCGTACCAGCAGTCTTTGGCCCCTTAAGGATCAGAGACTGCTGGTGCCAAACAACGGTGCCTCCCGATGAATAGAGGTACATCCCCATCGGTCACGCCACTCTCACATTGTCGCAGGCCCCTCTCTCTGCTGTCGCTATGATGGCAGAGCTGTGTGAGCTGGCCCAGAGCGGCTTTCATTGGCTCCCGACCCTGTCCATCAGTATAAGCCAATGGGATTGGCTCAGATTGATGACCAGGTCAGGAGCCAATGAAATCGGTTCCTGACTGGTTAACACAGCTCTGCCGTCATATAGACGGCAGAGCGAATGATCTGCGGTGGGGAGAGAGCAAAGCGATCAACGGTAATGGCAGGATGATTGAAAACAATGCCCTGGAAGAGGTAAGAGGTTCAAATCAACCGCGTAGTTTTCAATCATCAAGGTCCAGAAAAGGTTCAAGTAAAAAAAAATAAAATTGCATTTTGTGCCCCATAGACCTTAATGCATTTTAATTTCATGAAAATAAAAAATGTTTTTATAAAATGGTATAAATATTTTACAAAAGCAAATCTGTGTATCGCTACATGACAAATGCATACTGTGCCAAAAGGAAAACATTCTTTCTATTTATAATCATTCCAAAAAGCCCTTAAATGCCATTTAACTCAGCATGCAACATGCTAAGATGTAATTAAACCTAAACACTAGGAAAGCAAATTAAAAAATTATGTTATAATTAAGTTCCTATTTAGACGTACTCTGTGTTTAGAAATGTAAAAATACTGCTTTCACTTCCTTAAAAATTCTGCAAAGCCGATTTTCTGTTGGTACAGTCTGTCCTCACAAGAGTCCTTTTTTAGAATGTCCTGGAGATGTTTAATAACGCACAGCATGACATCAGTATGTACTCAGGGCCGGGCCGAGGCAGAGGCGAGAGAGGCTCCAGCCTCAGGGCGCAGTGTAGGCGGGGGCGCACAAATCACTCTGCTATCATTCCCCTATTGTGTTTGAAGCAGGGATAAATAAGAAAAAGGGATACATGGCAGTGACTGCAAGCCGGAAAACTAGAGGTTAAGGTGTTGGGGGGGGAGGGGGGCTTAGTTTAATAGCAATCAGTGTGTGACATCCGGGGTGGGTGGGATGGAGGTGCGCACTTTGGTGTCTCAGCCTTGGGTGCAGGAGGACCTTGTACCGGTTCTGTATGTACTGATCAGTCTAAAAACTTACACACATATGCTACCCTAACCCTGAGTGTGACACAAAATAGATAAGATAATACTAAAAATTTTAAATTTCCATTACAATAGATACATTCCCTTATCTTTTATATAGCGCCAGGGCTGTGGAGTCGGTACAAAAACAATCCGACTCTGACTCCTCAGTTTATGAAACCACCAACTCAGACTCGAGGTATCCAAAATTGCTCCGACTCCACACAGCCCTGTACAGCGCCGATATCTTCCTCGTGCTGTACAGATTATGTGCTCTTGTCTCTTAGCTCAGAGGGGCTCACAATCTGATCACTACCACAGTCATTGATGGAGCAGAGGGGTTTGTACACAGAGATAGGCACCCAGTATAATAAGTTTGAACTCTTTACTGAAGAAAAACATGCAGAGATTAAATCATACACACACCAGACATTGCAGCTTACTTAGAGTGAATACAGGAAATCACAATACCATAGAGATCATTGCCTCACGATCAGAGCCTGACAATTGGACCTCAAGTACCCTTTAAGGACCTAAGGGTGGCCACTAATGATCCAATCTTTTTCATCCAATCTTACCATTTCTATGTAATATAAGGGAACTGCCTATAGTATCCATTCAATATATTCACTCAGTTTACTCTTCTACTACATAGATTTGGTAAGATTGGATGAAAAAGATTGGATCATTAGTGGCCACCATAAGACCCAGAGATAAAATACACCGCAATGTACTAGCTAGCTGGTGATACAGTATATCCCTCTCAGTTCAGGTGTACTTAAAAAAAAAAGACCATCAACAAGCATTTTGATGTGCTGAAGCTCATCATCTTATTGAGTTTTGTATCCTATGGTCATTTCTTATCACGTAGCTATGTGAGTGGTGATACCACTGTCATATGCGTTGTGTAGTGTAAATGAGCCCTAACAGCCCTCAGAGCTCCAGTCAGCAAGTTTCTCTCACAGTGGAGTCTGCTGTTAGATTTCCATGAGGTGTTAATACAATCCTCGGTAATACAGCTTGCCTGTGTGGAAACGCTAAGTCCTCTGTGCTTTAACATCTATTATGCTTTTTAAAACAGTGTAAAAAAAAAGTCTTAACTGCAATACCTACTTTCTTCACAAGCATCTGACTACCTAGTGGACTTTTATTTAGCTAATGATCCTCACCATTTTAGTTTGGTCAAACCCAATTAGCCTTTTCAACTGCTGCCTGACACTGAGAACATATGAAATAATATAAGCCACAACTATGTCTAATTATTCTCCATCAGTGATTGACCTTTGTTCCTGTCAGCATTTTTCCCTTTTTTTCTCCACTCTTGAGTTTGCCGCAGCCATGTCTTTCTCTAAGTAAATTATAATAATGCGAGTGCCTTTATAAATAATTAACCGTCTGCTATCCTGTGTAAATTTCCATGTGATATTTCCATTTTCCCTCCTTTTTTTTTTGCTTAACGCTACGGAAGAGAAAATTTGCATTTCACAAAGTACGTTATTGCAGTCGGGATCTACCGCTAGCATCTGCAATAAAGCTGTGACGAATTGATGTACGCAGGTTACCCCCACTGTTCCCACTCAATTAATCTACCTGTCAATTACTTTTCCCTTCATGTTCCTCTAGTCAGTTGTCTCCCACCTGTGTCCTTTGTTCAAGGTTGACTTGTACTCAACAATACGCTATTTAAATTTACGGTATGTATTCTCTTCTACATCTTCATGTTAAAGCTGAAGTAAGCTGTAAACTACCAAAGTTTAATAAGTTATGTATTCACTCCAAACACTGCAGGGCTTATTTATCAAGGCAATCATCCTTCCTGCCAGCAATAGCCGTACTTTCCAGATGCCCATATTGATAAACAGGAACGGATGAACATCACAGGAGGCTATAGGCACAGATGTCCTGGCACCCTAGACTTCACCCTCCATGAACCTACAAACCTCTGCCTAACTGCACCGCAAGTGTTCTGGCTGGCCCAGCTGTCACTTTTCCTTTACTTCCCTAGCCTGTAACTGTAATAGGTAGCTACAGTTGTCCCTTAGCAATAGGTAACCAGAGGTACCTTCAGTATTAAGTAGCTAGTGGTGCCCCCAACTGAAGGGAGATCTGGTCATTGGAATGCTGAGAACTGGGAGAGTAACCTTTTATTTACACTCTGCTCAGGACTCTGCATAGGGAGGGAGAGAGGGAGGTGCTTGGGGAGGTGATTGAGCCACCTTTACATCATCATGCGCCTTTAGGCACGTGCCTACAGTGCCTTATGGTAAAGCCAGCCCTGTTGATAAATGTGATCAGAAATCAGAAAACCTTCTGGGCCCCACTCACTCCCCTCTGCCTCCACATGGCTAATCACAATCTCTGAAGGCTTGAACACACTAACATCTGTGTGTCTGCTCTTTCATGGCTGTGAGCATTTTGTGTATGCTTAGTTCATTAAGACTTAAACTGCGCTTGCATAGAATGCTCCCAGCTATAGGAGGACGGAACAGGAAAGCGCCCCGGAACAGTGCATGTCTAGTGCCCTGCAACCCAGCTGAATTGTGTTGATTTCACAGGAGCACTAAGGACCAGACTGGAAGAGTATCGAGGTAGCTGACGGACTGCAGTGGGCTGGAAGGATCCCCAGGTAAGAAAAAAATCCTTTCCTCCCAATAAACTACAATTCCTCTACAATAAACTACAGGTTTACTGTAATCACTACTAACTGACTAATGTAACTCCTGGAAGAGGCTCCTGACACCTCATCACATTAATGGGCAGCCCATGTGTGGTACTGTTTGACGGGCCCCAGAATCACTCGGGCCCCACACAGCAGTTCCCCCTGTGATGCCCTCTAGGCGGCCCCGAAAGTGATGATCAGCTGAAAACATTCCCCTCCTCTAGAATCACCTCCTCACATTCAGGTAGACAAGACTTCTCACGTGCCTCACCCCTCCTCTGGAATCTCCATACAAAAAACATCAGTCACTTTCCAACCTTTGAAATCTTCAAGCATTCCCTCAAAACGCACATTTTCTAACAAGCATACACTCTAACTTAGGCTGTTCCCCCTACAACCTCTAGTCAAGTTGTATTCTGAAAACACACTGCTTCTGGGTATAAATACTTTATAATACATTATTGTATACTACCCCACCTCTTGTTTCCTCTATATTCCTTTAGATTGTAAGCTCAGCAGCAGGGCTCTCTCATCCTTTTTTGTGTTGGAATTTGCTATATACTTTGTTAATTATGTTAGAATTGTTAATTTTATGAATATGGCTACCAATCCTGTATCATGTACCAGTGTCTATATTTTGTGCATACCACTGTCTGTATTACTATGTACCCCATGGTTTGTCCTTTCAACAGTATTGTGAAATATGTTGGCATTTAATACACCAATAATGGTAATACCGTAATTGCTATTCCTCATCCCCACCAAGCTGTAGTCTTACTTGCCACATTATAGATAGCCATGTATACTTTGCAAATGGAGAATGTTGTAGGCTACAATGTTTTCTGCTTCTCAATAAATAGGCCTTTTAAGAGGAACTTTAGCAAAAAAAAGGGGAAAAATATAAATCAATACATTGCAAAGTGAGAAGTTAGAAAATAGAAGAGAAAGGATTCAAATTTGGCATGTAATTGGTTCATATTGTTTGATCCACAATCACCCTGCATGTCATCATCTTTACTACTGGCAGACAAGAAAAAAAAGACAGCACCAACTGCCATTATCTATAACCACACCCCCTAACAATGCAACAGGCTAAAATGTTTTTGTTTTTTTAATAGATATAAATACACACAAAGGGAGATACTGGATGTCTGGCAGTTGGAAACACCTGTTATTTCCCAGAAAGCTACAAGGCTCCCACAGTGTGATGTCAGAACCTAGGTCCTCACATCACACTGTGGGAGGGGGTTTTTACCACAATATCAGCCATACAGAGCCCCCTGATGATCTGTTTGAGAAAAAGTAAAAATTTCACGCAGGAAAGGGGTATCAGCTACTGATTGGGATGAAGTTCAATCGTTGGTCACAGTTTCTTTTTAAAAAGAAACTGTAGTGAAAATAACATAATAAATAAAATTGCTTATTTTTTATGATATTCATGTATAGAATATTTAGCCAAAGTTTGCCCATTGTAAAATCTTTCCTCTCCCTGATTTACATTCTGAAATGTATCCCAGGTGGCAACATTTTTTAGTCTGTATGGAATGTTTGTTACTGAGCTTTCTATGCACAGGAGGCAGATAGTGCTTGCTTGGCAGTTGAAAACAACTGTTATTTCCGAAAATGCAACAAGGTTTACACAGACAGCAGACTGTCAGGACCATGGCCAGGATATCACACTGTGGAAGGGATTTCACCACAATATCAGCCATACAGACTTCCCTGATGATCTATTGGAGAAAAGGTAAAGATTTTTTCGTGGGCAGATCGACCAAGAGACAGGTCTCTCTCTGATCAAATATAACCACGTAGGGCGCGAGTATGTGGATTGCGTGGGGCACGTGTATACAGATTACGGAGCCCAGAGGTGAACACAGACAGGTAAAGAATGCAAAGGGGACACATTTCACATTAGGGGGGGGGGGGGGGACAGCGCAGGGGGTTCGGTAGCTTGTCCCAATATCGCACGCTCTTACCTCCGGCCACCCGATCCAGCATGTCAGCCCAACATCTTGCAGTATGTCCGACCGATACATGCGACTAAATGTGGCCCAAAATCGGTTGCATCGTTGATCGGGCAAGCTCTTGGCGGCACCGTTTTTCATCCGATTAAAATAATGGAATTGGGTGGTCGATTGGCTGCCAAGTTGCTTGATGTATGGCCACCTTAAGGCCTTGTTCACATTACCAAACACGGATGGCCATCTGCGTTTGTATGCGTTGTGTGGCTGATCCCATTCACTGAAAGTAGATGGGACAGCCGCGCGTTTTGGGAAAAAATGCGTGCAGCATGCGTTCCCGGACCGCACAGGTCTGGAACGCATGCAGTGTAAACATCAGACAGTGCACTCTATGCACTGTCTGATGTTGTGTGTGTCGGCCTTCTGCACACGTTCCCGGAACGCGGAAGGAAGCACGTGCAGTGTGAACGTGCCTTACTGTGTCAGCAGTCAGATCACCTGCGCACCTCTGCTTTTTATTCACAATCCACCTCTACGCTTGAGGTGCGTACACACATGCGACTATAGTCGTTTGAAATGATCGTTCCCCGATCCTTTCAAACGAAGATCGTTTGAAAAAAGCAGCCAACGACCATGAAGTCTTACAACGGACGAGCTAGATCGTTCAAAACGAACGATCTAGCTTGGCGGATTTTTCCCAACGACGATCGTTGTAGGCTTGACATGCGCATTTCACTA
The DNA here is from genome assembly GCF_040937935.1 of Hyperolius riggenbachi. Lineage (NCBI taxonomy): Eukaryota > Metazoa > Chordata > Amphibia > Anura > Hyperoliidae > Hyperolius > Hyperolius riggenbachi. The sequence goes on along the minus strand of NC_090647.1, from coordinate 508,831,793 downwards.
TTTCTCCATGGAACTTTTCATTTTTATGCGCAGGCACAATAATTACTTTTACGTGATGTAACGTTCCTTCTAACGATCTGATCGTTACACACCTTTTAAAACTAACTTTACTTAGGTCGTTCTTTCATCAATTAAAAGTTCGTTCGGCGTTAACAACGAACGATCGTTGTCGCATGTTTGTACGTAGCATTACAAAGACGATAACTGCTGAAATCCATTGTGAAACTACTGTGTAGTCTGCAGGACAGGCCATTTTTATCCATTACAGTGCAGACATTTTTATTAATGAGCATTTCACTGTAAGCACTACTGTCCTATCACTAGAGCCAATCAAGGCTATTCAATTTCTTCCTAGAAGGCATGCTGATAGCCTGACAGGGGAAAATGATCTTGGATGGGAACATCCTTGCTGCTGATCAGCACTTTAATATGCCGTCACAGAGAGATCACAGAGTATTTTTTTTCCTCTATAACCTTTTCAGACTTGAGGCTATACAAAGCACAGATGATCTGTAGCAGCAACATATCTGTCATATATCTACAGCAGAGTTTCTGCTATAATTACCCAATGGAGTCATCGTTAACAATGGGGTTGTTTTAATAAAGTTTTATAAAATTGGTGTGTGCAAATAGCGCAACATACATTACCTAGGTAGCGCATGAACTGCTAGCATGCTGTGCATTTTGCTACTTGTGTTGCGTAATATGTTGGCGCTTTATAAATACAATAAATAATAATAATAATAATAATAATAATAATAATAATAATAATAATAATAATAATAATAATATGTTGTGCACCTGGTGTAAGTATCATTACAATTGCCATGCACTGCCTGCACACAGCAACTTTACCAAACTTTAGAGATGAGACACTCAACCCCTATGTCACACAAGCAGCAACTAAACAACTACATATACACTCTCATAATAATGCGTGCATTCTGCAACTGACCACTGTGAATCCAGCCAAAATGTTTTCATTTGGAAAAGTAAAAAAAAAAAAAACATTTTCTTTAGGGCTAGTTTGCAGTGTTCACTTGGGTTGCAGAATAATCCTGTTTTGTCAACTCCCTGCCCATACAATTCTATGAGCCTGTTTATAGTACTGCATTGTAACTGATCGTGTTCTGATTCTAACTCGCTGCATGCAGGCTTGTATTAACCCCCCTGGCGGTATGAAAAATTCCGCCAGGGGGCAGCGCAGCAGTTTTTTTTAAATCATGTAGCGAGCCCAGAGCTTGCTACATGATAGCCGCTGCTCAGCGGCATCCCCCCGCTTCGATCGCCTTCGGCGATCTCCGATCACCGACGTCAGGACATCATTGGGAGTCCCGATCCACCCCTCGGCGCTGCCTGGCACTGATTGGCCAGGCAGTGCACGGGGTCGGGGGGCGCGCGCCGCAACAGATAGCGGCGATCGGGCGCGAGCCGGCGGCGATCAGTGTGCTGGCGCAGCTAGCAAAGTGCTAGCTGTGTCCAGCAAAAAAAAAAATGATGTAAATTGGCCAAGCAGGGCCTGAGCGGCACCCTCCGGCGGCTTACCCCGTGTCACACACGGGGTTACCACTAAGGAGGTTAAAGGAGAACTGTAGTGAGAGGTACATGGAGGCTGCCATATTGATTTCCTTTTATTGATTTCCTTTTAAGCAATACCAGTTGCCTGGCAGCCCTGCTGAGCTATTTGCCTGCAGTACCATGAATCACACCAGAAACAAGCATGCAGCTAATCTTGTCAGATCTGACAAAAATGTCAGAAACATCTGATCTGCTGCATGCTTGTTCAGGGTTTGTGGCTAATACTATTAGAGACAGAGGATCAGCAGAACAGCCAGGCAACTGGTATTGCTTAAAAGGAAATAAATCAGTGCTGGGCCGAAATTACGCATGAGCGTAATTACGCATCGTAATTCAATGTAAATTTACGCGTAAGCGTTACGCGTAACTTACGGTCTTACGCGTAATTATTTACGCGTAAGACCGTAAGTGGTATCGTAATTACACTGTCTACCGTAATTGCTAGGCATGCGTAATTTTACGAACACTTACACGTAATTTTACGCGTAATTACTAACGTAAAATCTCCCCTTTTCTAAGAGTAGCCAATCAGTCAACATCCTAAGCAACCAATAGTATCTTCTCCCGCCCTTCAGTATAAGCGTACGTTTTGACGCATACGAATGATATGCACGCAATAACTGTCACATTGACGGCTATTGCGTACATATCGTCCGCATGCGTCAAAAAATACGCATTAATGGGTATTACGGCACTACGCGTAACATCGTAGTGTAAGCGCCTTCATTACGGTATCCTTATGCGTAATTGCGTAAGTTTACGCGTAATTACAGTGATGTACCGTAGATAATTTCCTACGCCGTAACCGTAATTGCGTAATGCGTAATAGCGTAAAATTACGCGTAATGATCCGTAAGCGTAGATTTTTCCATTACGAGCAGCACTGAAATAAATATGGCAGCCTCCATATACCTCTCACTACAGTTCTCCTTTAAAGGTAACCAGAGACGGCCAGAGGCGGGAAAATGAAAAAGCTTTTATACATACCTGGGGCTTCCTCCAGTCCCATCCGCCTGGATCGCTCCCACGCAGCTGTCCTCTGCCGACCGCAGCTACAAGCAGGGCCGGGCCGAGGCATAGGCTGGACAGGCTCCAGCCTCAGGGCGCAGTGTAGGAGGGGGTGCACAATTCATTCAGCTGTCATTCCTAATTGTGTTTGAAACAGAAAGAAATAAGAAAAGGGGATATATAGCAGTGACTGCAAGCCAGATAACTAGATATTAAGGTGTTGGGGAGGTTGTGGGCCCTTTGGCGCCTCTTAGTCTAATAGCAATCAGTGTGGGACGGCTTGGGTGGAAGGGATGGAGGGGCGCACTTTGGTGTCTCAGCCTTGGGTGCCGGAGGACCTTGTCCCGCCTCTGGCTACGAGAACTGGGTCCCGTCACTGTTCTCCTGCATAGACTGGCTCAGATGATAAGTGCGCCCTCTACATATCTCTCCAGCGACTGCTGGAGAGATACGCAAACAGCGCACTTCTCGTATGCTAGACTGTCTCTGACTGACGGAAATGCGGAAATGCCAAGTCCCAAAGGTGCAGCCATCGGAGGACGGCGGCGTGTAAGCGATCCAGGTGGATGCGGCTTGAGGAAGCCCCAGGTATGTATAAAATCTTTTCATTTTCAGCTCTGGTTCACTTTAAAGCCCATGTCCAGTCCCCATTGCAGTTCGCCCATTTCCACTAGCGAGACTCGTGGTGGAACTTCCTGGTCTGGGAGTATGCAGCCAAATCCCGGAAGCTGTGCCATGCACGCTATGGAATTTGCTGCCACCCACATGAAAAAATGCTGCAATGTCAGCCGAATAGCTAAGGCAAGCGATTCGGACAGTGGCAGCATTATCCCCTATGGAAGAGTTTGCCCACGCGATTTGCTTTTGGGGAAACTGCTGATTCGGCCCGATTTCTGCAGTAGTGGAAACGGGCCCCATAACGCATTATAACGTGTATGTTATGCAACTGACCACTGGGAACCTAGCCTTAAAGTGGTTTAAAACCCTTACATAAAATGTAATAATAATGTAAATGTAATGTAGTAAAAACATGTTTTCCTACTTTTTATATGCCATACGGTTATCATATTTGCATTTGTGCAGAAGTATTAGTATTCATTTAGAAGTTATAGGTTTCCAAAAGTACAGTTTTTTGCTTTGTGAGCTGACTTTGCATTTTATTAATAACTGCTTTTATTCATTCATTCATTCAGTCAGGCAAACAAGCTTTGACTCTCTCTCTCTCTCTGTGTTCTCCAGCTCCTGCACAGTCAGAGAATGTGTCACATTCCACACTTGATACATTTAAGTAAACACAAGATTACATTGTTTAACATTCGGATGCGGCAGGCTGTGCAGGAAATGAAGCTTCTAAAGCCTGTGTTTAACCCTTTGAATGATGTTCTAGTAAAAAGGTAATGCTGGTTGTATAATATGCTAAGAATTATCTATTAGAGCAAAGAAGAAATTCTGGGTTATATTCCATTTTAAATGGAGCCTGAGCTGTGTCTTAAAAAAGAAAGCCAGACTTACCTGGGGCTTCCTCCAGCCCACCGTAGTACGCAAGGTCCCCGCCATCTTCCTGGCCCCCTCCGCTGTCCCTCTGGTGTCTCTGGTAATGTGCCAACTTTGGGCAAAGTCACGTGTTTCCCCTGCTGCGTAGCCATCGCTTCATCACGCCTTAACAGATCTGCGCATGCGTGGTTCAGTCTTTAGAGAACCACGCATGCGCAGGGCTCTTATGCCGATGTCGTGACGGCTACACAGCGGGGGCGAGCACACATGACTTCACCCGAAGTGGGCGCTTTACTGGAGCCGCCAGAGGGACAGCGGAGGCGGCCAGGAGCATGCTGGGAACCTTGCATATTCAGGAATTTAATTCAGAAAATACTGATGCACAACATGTTTTATGTATACACTATTCTGTGCTAAGCAGAATAACATGCATAAAGTCCTTTCCATGATGTGTAGAGCTGAATGCAAGGCATTACATACAATGCATTAAACCTTATTCATCGTGCGTAAGAATTTACATACATAATTCTGCTTAACACAGTTTAGTGCATACACCCTATCAGAGCTGGATCATCCACAAGGCAAGTCAAGGCAGGTGCCTAGGGCCTGGAGAGAGTCTAGGGCCAGGTGAATAATGCAAGCCCCCACCAAATCTAACTAAAAAAGCCAGGTGACCATCAGTGGTGGCCAAAAAAATTATATCTTGCCTAGGGCGCCCATTTTATTTTAATCCATTTCTGTGCCCAGGGCCGGCGCTACCATAAGTGCAAAGGGGGCCCAAAGGGGGAAGTTTGTCAGGATTACTACTATTCAATGCACATATAGAGGTGTTCATTACCAGCATAGCACCAATGCAAAGCTAATAAGATGGATGAAGAAGGTCCCCTAGTTGGCTCCTCTGGTCCAGGGGCCCCGGTGCAATCAAGACCTCTGCACCCCCTATTGCTACGCCACTGGCAATAAGTAAACTTAAGAGAATTTCTGAGTTCAGCGAAATGAATACAATAATCAGCAGACAGTGCAGACAGTCAAGGTTAAAGTTCGTACTAATGTTTTCAGATGGTTAGCTGTATATGCGGCTTCTTCTTCTGATTTTGCATTGTGTGCTGTCATTGTTCAGTGTGCATTTACAGGCCTTTTCACCTGGTGATTTTTTTTATAACTTTCAGGGTCAAGATGCTGTGCACAATTATTTTGATGGATATACTGAGGACACTGAGCAAGGCAAGAACTCTGCTGAAACCGTAGTGGCTTAACCTCCTAATGGCTAAACAACATAAGTGTAGCTTCAAGTGCAACAGGTTTTATAGTAAACTAGCTGATGACCCGGCGTTGCCCAGGTATGCAATTGGCTGTTGTTGGCTCTGTCCACTTTTTCTAACCCTAACATACAAACACTCAATGACCAACTTTGTAAGCTTTGGGGTCCTTGGCATCAATTATTTGTATGTTCCCAGTGAAATGAAACAAATTTGATTGGCTGTTTTTGGCTGCCTCCCCTTTTCCGAATTTGAACCCCACTCACCCAAAGGCCAACTGTACCAGGATAACGCATGCAATATAAGGATAACGCATGCAATGGATATGTATTCAATAGTAACCCTTTTGGGACCATATGGCTCTGGCCCAGGGCCTTATGAACCAGAGCCGTCCTTTCCCTATTGTGTCCTGGGATTACTGTGATTGGCTCACAGTAATCGCGGGGTCAGAAGCCAGTGAAATAGACTCCTGACCGAGATGCAGAAGCTCTGTTGTCACTGAGACAGGAGAGCAAGCAGCTGCAGTGATGGAAAAGTGGCGCGAGCAGCAAGTATGGCGCGAGCACACAATGGTGAATTGTTGCAGTCTACATCCACATTCTACGTATGTCCTGCACAACGACCAGCAGGACATTTCAACTTTGTCAGTACAGAAGAGGTTAACAAAAATCCCCCATAGCATTGCTTTTTCAAGAGTTTTTTAAATACCTAGTGCTAAAAAGGCTCTTGCAGTGTGAACCAAACCTTAGGCTTATAGTTCAACAATCATTAAGTTCTGATCAGGAGCATAACTAGAAATCACTGCCCCCCCCCCCCCCCCCCCCCCTGCAAAACTTTGGATGGGGCCCCTTCCCCCTGCACACTGAATAGGGATTGTCTACAAATCTTTGTCTACAAAACTTTGTATGATTCATTATCAGTGGTTGAGCAGATGAAGTCATTAGAACAATTGTGCAGAGAGCATAACATTTTTTCTCTCCTTGCCCTTAGTTGTCAGACTCTTTTAGTACAGGGCCCCCTGTGGCTTCTGGGCCTCCCTGCGGCTGCATCCCTTGCAGGGTCTATTGTTACACCCTTGATTCTGATACCAGCACTCTTACTTGCCTTGTAACAGTTCTTTCATTGAGGTTTTCAGCGTTGTTTCCCATTGGATGGATATTTCTAAATGATTTATGTGTCCTTCCTAATGTCTAACCCCCAACCTCTGCCATACGTAGCCCTACCCCGGATGTACAGTTCTTACTTATGCCTAACCCAAAGCTCCTATTCCTAAGTGATGCACATAACCTTTTCAACCCTCTCCCCTACCACAACTAACACATTATGTAACCTTAACCTCTCACCCCAAGTAATACTCACCTTTTGTCGCCTTCATCTGGGCGCTGATGCTCGGCTGCAGTGTATTCATTGATCCCTGCTGGCATTCAGCTATTTTACACAATAACGGAGTGTTGGCAGCCAAATCAAGCAACTAATACCCAAAGCAGCCAATATTCAACTTTTGAGCTCTTTAAATTTTACAGTGAAATATTTGTATTATCAGGCACATTATCGTTATTGACCTGAAGGAGCGGGATAACCCCCCCAAAACACATGGGTGAGCATAAAAAGGGCGTGAGGAAAAAAGGTTGCAGGATTTAGTTAATACAAATATTATTAATATCCATTCTGTTAATAAAAAATATTGTGAATATCTACCGATATTCTTGGTTTTAAAGTGTAGATGGTATACAGTATATTATTGTAATAATATTAGCAAATGAAAATTGTTAATAATGATAATAAAACTGTCGAAAATCTTATCTATATTTAACTACAGCTAAACCTAACCTCACTCTCACACAGAACCCTCCGCTACTGATGCCTAACCCTAACCTCCCCTGGTGGTTCCTAAGGCTAAAACCTCCCATGGTGGTGTCTAACCCTAAGCCCCCCCCCCCCCACCTCGGTTGTGCCCAACCCCAAAACCTTCCCTGGTGGTGTCTAACCCTAATACTCCCCCTGGGTGGTGCCTAACCCTAAGACAACACCCCCCCCCCCCACGGTGGTACCCCAATCCGTCACATACAAACACCCTTCCTGACGCAGTGACACCTAACTCCAATGCCCATACACATGGGGCACAACTGTCGCCACTAGCACGTGGCGCGCGCTAGTTGTGGCGACAGGTCCCCCGTGTGTATGAGGCGTGCGCCACGAACCGTCGCCAGGTGATTGACGTGACCAATCGCCGGCAACAGCTGTCGCCGCAACTGTCGCTAATCCGCCACGCGTACTACGTGTGTCTGCGGACTAGCGACAGGAGACAAAGGAGAGTGAATGGAGCATCCGGCCGGGGGATGCTCCCTTCACAGACAGCTTCCGCCGCGTCTCTACCTTTTTGGCGAGACGTGTCTATAGCTGTCGCCGCCAGGGAGCTGTCGCTCCCTGGTCTCTTGTCTCCATGCAACGGTGTGCAGTTGTCCCCCGTGTGTATGTAGCTTAAGAGATAGACCACAGACACAGGAACTCCAGGCTTTTAATAGGAAGGATATTTTGGATGCCTCCACCCTCTGTTGGGAGGTTGTAGTTTTTTGTTGTTTTTATAACTCAAGAGCTGATTAGGAGTGCAACCTCTCAAGTCCCGAAGATACCCTTGCAACTTGATTTGTGAATAAATGTCTTATATTCATACAAATTGCTTGGTGCTCTACAATGAATACACTATTGGCTCTAGGTATCTCTGTTTTCTTTTGGTGTTCCTGAAAGATCATCTGGTACCTATTGCTCAAGTGGTGATGTACTCAACCGCTTTTCCTCCAAGAGGGTAATAATAATAAACAGCCTGCAGCACAGCACACTGGCATTCTGGAGTAGTGTTTGCCTGGCCATGAGTATTAAAAACTATTTCCTGCACATTAGTTTGGGCAGCATTGGCAAGCACTTACAATGAGAAGCACAATCCATCTCTATGGCTGGCATTCCCAGAGTGTTTGACAAGTTGCAGCAGATGCTAGAAAAGTGACATAGAATGTGATAAGACACTCGTTTCGTTGCCATTCATTGCCAAGAAAATGCCACTCATATTTTCTTGATATTTGGCAAGAATGTGAGCTTGAACTTAGATTGACCGTCAGCAAATAACGAATGATGGAAGGCTTGATGACTCAGACACTGGTTTATATACAAGGAGAGATACAGGGGACGCGGGTCATTGGTGCTGAGAAGGGAAATAGCAAACTGCCTTTAAAGGACAACTAAAGTGAGAAGAATATGGAGGCTGCCATATTTATTTACTTGAAAACAATACCAGTTGACTGGCAGCTCTGCTGATCCATTTGGCTGCAGCAGTGTTTGAATAACACCAGAAACAAGCACGGAGATAATCTTGTCAGATCTGACAATAATGTCAGAAACATCTGATCTGCTGCATGCTTGTTCAGGGTCTATGGCTTAAAGTTTTAGAGACAGAGGGCCCTTTCACTCCGGGGCAGTGCAGTATTTTTACCACACCCCACCCCGGGTAATGGAAGACTTTCATACTGCCACGTTACCACGAGATTTTTGCTGCATCCCCGACGCAGGACCACAACTACCTTGTTTCATGAATTCTGTGTCGAGCTGTGGTGATCTGCGTTATGTTAGTCTATGGCGACGTGCAGATTTAAAAAAAATGGCTGACGCAACGTCACAGTGCACATACGCGGAACCATATTTTTACAATACGTTTCCGTGCACTTCCGCATACCCTGAAGCAGGAAGTGACGGCAAGTGCGTCACTTCCTGCTTTGCTGGTGGCAAGACAGGGAACTGCGTGCTAACGCGGTGTTCCCTGAAGGCCTGTTTCTGGTGATGTGATGGTTTACAGTGTGAAACCAGCCAGAGGATCAGCAGGGTTGCCAGGCAACTGGTATTGCTTAAAAGTAAATAAACATGGCAGCTTCCATATCCCTCTTGCTTCAGTTGTCCTTTAGGCTGCTTTCACATTGGGACGTTACAGGCGCACGTTAGAGCAGCCTGTAACGGAGCCCAACTCACAGTAATGAAAAATCAATGTGCTGTTCACAGTGCCCACGTTGCATTACAGTGTAACGCTACATGTTCTATGAAAGTGCAGCATGCTGTGCGTTATACGTTAGACTGTTTGCACATGCTCAGTAATGTTGTTTTAGTTTTTTCCGTGCAGGAGAGGAGGAGAGGAGAGTACGCTATTGTGTTTAGCCACATGGCTAATTAATATTCACTGCACTGCAGTGTTTACTTCCTGGAGCGGCCGCTTATTGGCTGGCGGGACCACGTGATGCGGAGTGTTCCGATCACGTGGTCTCCACAGTCTTTTGCCGCATGCACCGTTTTCATCCGATAGTATGCGTCAAAAGTACGCATCACGGATGCATCAAGAGACGCAGAACGTCTCTTATATATAACTAGAGTTGGGCCGAACCTCCGATTTTAAGTTCGCGAACCGGGTTCGCGAACTTTCGCGGAAGGTTCGGTTCGCGTTAATGTTCGCGAACCGCAATAGACTTCAATGGGGATGCGAACTTTGTAAAAAAAAAAATTTATGCTGGCCACAAAAGTGATGGAAAAGATGTTTCAAGGGGTCTAACACCTGGAGGGGGGCATGGCGGAGTGGGATACACGCCAAAAGTCCCCGGGAAAAATCTGGATTTGACGCAAAGCAGCGTTTTAAGGGCAGAAATCATATTGAATGCTAAATGACAGGCCTAAAGTGCTTTAAAACATCTTGCATGTGTATACATCAATCAGGTAGTGTAATTAAGGTACTGCTTCACACTGACACACCAAACTCTTCACTGAACAGAACAGGTATACAGTGGCGGGTTCACTGAACAGAACAGGAATGCAGTGGCGGGTTCACTGAACAGAACAGGTATACAGTGGCGGGTTCACTGCACAGAACAGGTATGCAGTGGCGGGTTCACTGAACAGAACAGGTATGCAGTGGCGGGTTCACTGAACAGAACAGGTATGCAGTGGCGGGTTCACTGAACAGAACAGGTATGCAGTGGCGGAACAGAACAGGTATGCAGTGGCGGGTTCACTGAACAGAACAGGTATGCAGTGGCGGGTTCACTGAACAGAACAGGTATACAGTGGCGGGTTCACTGAACAGAACAGGTATGCAGTGGCAGGTTCACTGAACAGGTATGCAGTGGTGGGTTCACAGAACAGGTATGCAGTGGTGGGTTCACAGTACAGGTATGCAGTGGCGGGTTCACAGTACAGGTATGCAGTGGCGGGTTCACAGAACAGGTATGCAGTGGCGGGTTCACAGAACAGGTATGCAGTGGCGGGTTCACAGAACAGGTATGCAGTGGTGGGTTCACAGAACAGGTATGCAGTGGTGGGTTCACAGAACAGGTATGCAGTGGTGGGTTCACAGAACAGGTATGCAGTGGTGGGTTCACAGAACAGGTATGCAGTGGTGGGTTCACAGAACAGGTATGCAGTGGTGGGTTCACAGAACAGGTATGCAGTGGTGGGTTCACAGAACAGGTATGCAGTGGTGGGTTCACAGAACAGGTATGCAGTGGTGGGTTCACAGAACAGGTATGCAGTGGTGGGTTCACTGAACAGGTATGCAGTGGTGGGTTCACTGAACAGGTATGCAGTGGTGGGTTCACAGAACAGGTATGCAGTGGTGGGCTCACTGAACAGGTATGCAGTGGTGGGTTCACAGAACAGGTATGCAGTGGTGGGTTCACAGTACAGGTATGCAGTGGTGGGTTCACAGAACAGGTATGCAGTGGTGGGTTCACAGAACAGGTATGCAGTGGTGGGTTCACAGAACAGGTATGCAGTGGTGGGTTCACAGAACAGGTATGCAGTGGTGGGTTCACATAACAGGTATGCAGTGGTGGGTTCACAGAACAGGTATGCAGTGGTGGGTTCACAGAAAAGGTATGCAGTGGTGGGTTCACAGAACAGGAATGCAGTGGTGGGTTCACAGTACAGGTATGCAGTGGTGGGTTCACAGAACAGGTATGCAGTGGTGGGTTCACAGAACAGGTATGCAGTGGTGGGTTCACAGAACAGGTATGCAGTGGTGGGTTCACAGAACAGGTATGCAGTGGTGGGTTCACAGAACAGGTATGCAGTGGTGGGTTCACAGAAAAGGTATGCAGTGGTGGGTTCACAGAACAGGAATGCAGTGGTGGGTTCACAGAACAGGTATGCAGCCAGGGACAAGCTAAGCCTAACTAATCTTTCCCTATGAGAGACAGTGCAGCAGCTCGCCCTACTCTCACTAATGCAGGCAGGCAGTGGCACACGAGTGACCGTAATGGCAGCCGCTGCCTGCCTTATATAAGGGGGGTGGGGCTCCAGGGGCTAGTGTAGCCTAATTGGCTACACTGGGCCTGCTGACTGTGATGTAGAGGGTCAAAGTTGACCCTCATGGTGCATTATGGGGCGAACCGAACTTCCGCAAAAGTTCGCCTGCGGGACGCGAAAGCGAACCACGGAAGTTCGCATAGAACCGTTCGCAGGCGAACCGTTCGGCCCAACTCTATATATAACGTCTTATATATAACGTTCAACTTCAAAGCTCACATGCGTTGCATTAGGGGCACGTTATGTGACCTTAACGTTACATCTAACGCAACGTCTTAGTGGGAAAGAGCCCTCAGGCCGCGTTCACATTACAAACGCGTACGGGCACGCATGCGGAACGCAACGCGTACGAACGCACGCCATCCGCGTTTGAATGCATTGCGTGGCTGATCCCATCACTGAAAAGTGAATGGGACAGCCACGCGTTTTGGCAAAAAATGCGTGCAGCATGCGTTCCCGGACCGCACAGGTCCGGAACGCATGCAGTGTGAACATCAGACAGTGCACTCTATGCACTGTCTGATGTTGTGCGTGTCAGCCACCTGCACATGTTTCCAAAACGCGTCTGGAAACGCGTGCAGTGTGAGCGGGGCCTCAATGTAATTGAAACCTACCTTTTGCTACATTTACTAGTGACACCCCAGTGCCTACATGGCAGAAGTAATGCTTCATTTTTTAAAGCTCTAGAAGGCTTTCACCAACTCTCAACCACTCATCACTAATGGATACCACTTTATCTTACATTATGTGTCAAACGCCAGTCCTAGGTGGCCATATCAATGCCAGTGTTTTGGATGGACTGAGAAATTAGTCCTACTTGATCTCCCACACCTTTCCAAATTCAGGCTCCTCAGTCAATTTGAGCTGCTCAAAAAATGTGTGAGAATCTGGCCCTTGAGGACTGGAGTATGACATCCCTGCAGGGGCGTAACTAGACGTAATTGGGCCCCTCTGCAAAATGATAGCATGGGGCCCCCTTGGTCCCTGAACCCCATGTGATCGGGAGCCAGCGAATGACAGCAGAGAGTTTTCAGCTGTGAAACAGTGTCTGTAGGCAGGAAAAAAAAATTACACAAGCTCCTGCACACAGTTTTTGTGAGTGAATATTGTGGAGGTTTCTGTGCTAATTGGCTGCATTAGTATTTGGGGAAAGTAAGGAGGAGGGGCTCCAAAAGCCTCTTGAGCCCCTCCCCTCCCCCCCGAGATGGTAGGGGTTGCAGGAGTGGTTGTTATGCTGATGCAATCTAAAGGGAAAAGACCAAAAAAAAAAAACAAATATAATCCTGCCAAGGTGGAATTTGATCAGTCTTTTTCAAGCTGCATACATCTGCATACACAATTTTCATAGTCCTGCACCAACTTGGAATTATTTGCATCTGATTAGCCACTCTAAGGGCCCATTTACACTATAAACGAGTGTTTTGCGATTGATTAGCATTTTTAAAATCGCTCCCATTCACTTTCATTAAAATTGCGGTACAAATCGTGGAAAATCGCTGAGATTTTGTGATCACATGCGCAAAAATTGTGCCGATTTTTCCCGCAATTTTTACTGCGATTTTAAAGGAAGTGAATGGTAGCGATTTTAAAGAAGAAGTGTGGTGAGAGGTATATGGAGGCTGCCATATTTATTTTCATTTCATTCATTGAGCTCAGCTCAGCTCGTCCATACCGCCGGAGGGCGCCGCTCAGGCCCCGCTGGGCCGATTTTCGTAATTTTTTTTTCAAGCACGCAGCAAGCATTTTGCTTGCTTGCGTGTCTACTCTGATCGCCGCCGATGCGCCACTATGCGCCGTGATAGAGGGCCCCCCCCGCCAGACCCCGTGCGCAGCCTGGCCAATCAGTGCCAGGCAGCGCTGCGGGGTGGTTCGGAACTCTGGATGATGTTACGTCGATGACGTCGTCATCGCGATCGTTGCCATGGCGACGGGGGAAGCCCTCAAGGGAATCCCGTTCAGAACGGGATTTCCTTATGCGCGAGTGTGCCGGCGGCAATTGGAGGGGTGGGAGGGTTAGCGCAGGGAGGGAGGCATCATGCAGCTAGCGCTAGGCTAGCTAAATGATGGGGATAAAAAAAATAAAAAAAATACTGCTGCGCATCCACCCTGGCGATCTTAATAGAACGCCAGGGTGGTTAAGCAATACCAGTTGCCTGGCTATCCTGCTGCTTCTCTGTCTCTAATACTTTCAGCCATAGGGGAACAAGCATGCAGCAGATCAGGTTTTTCTGACAAGTTTAACAGATAAGACAAGATTAGCTGCATGCTTGTTTCTGGAGTGATTTAGACACTTCTTCAGCCAAATAGATCAGCAGGGCTGCCAGGCAACTGGTATTGCTTAAAAGGAAATAAATATGGCAGCCTCCATATACCTCTCACTACAGTTCTCCTTTAAAAAATGCTAATCAATCGCAAAACGCTCACAAAAGCGCTCCTAGTAATAAAACCCTATGGGCCCGTTCTTACTTGGGCGATTTGTGCCAATCGCCGCAAATCACCCAAAATTGCAAAACGCAGACGCGTAGCCTGCACCATGCACCAGGCGATTTCCTGGCGATCGTGTTTCAGTGCAATAGTAGCACTAAAGGCGATTGCGGAGAAATCACTGCACTGTCCAGTGATTTTTCCGTGTGAAATCGTGGAAAAAAAATCACTCCCGCAAAACGCCATCAAAAATCCGTGGCGTTTTGCGTTTCTAAGTGTGAATGGGCCCTTAGGGCTAGTGCACAAAAAAAAACAACAAAAAAAACGCTAGGCGTGATTGCAAATGCTTAGTGATTTTTGTAGCAATTTGCAGTAGCGATTTTGGGCATGTGCCTAGCGATTTTCTATTCAGGCCTAGTGATTTTGGTGTGTTCTGTTGAGTAGTGATTTTGTAGTTCTAGTAAACTTTGACCTGGAAGTGATCAGCTTTGACCCCCAAAACACCATGCTGTTCAGAGCTTTTTAGAGTGATGTTCCACTTTTTCTATAGTTTACATTGAGGTGTAATCTCCTCCAATATGCTGCAGGACCCGCGTTTGCATTTGGCAAAAATAAATCACATCACTCTGGTGTGATCAATCCCATTCAGGCCTGGAACCCACTAGAAATAGCTGCAGCACTTTAAAATCACTGCATTGCTGTGTGCAGCGATACCTAATGCGATTGCGTCAGCAATTCCCCGGCACTTGGAAGCGATGTACAGTAAACTGTACAGCGCTTCCGATTTGCAATTGTTTTTTTTTTCTAAATAAAACTTTACACTATTAAACTTACCCGGCATCCTTCTTCCAACCATAGCCCCGCTCCCTAAAGGAAGGGGTCATAGGTGCTTCTTTAGGACCAATCAGAGAAGCGCCTGTGACCTCTTCCTTTATGGGCGGAGCTACGGACAGAAAAAGAAGGAAATCAAGACACCGGGTAATCACCCTAGTGCTTTCCAGGCCAAATATACATTAGCCATGTGCCTTTCAGAGAGAGTTTTGATCTAGTGATTTTGAAAAGCACTCACACGCGCTCTTGGCGTGCACCAGCCCTAAAAAATGTCTTTCAAGACGGTTTTGTCCAAATCAAATTTACATTTAATTTTGATTTCTTTTTAAAGAGCTCATTATTACTGAACTATCAGTTTTTGTCTGAGAAAGTCTTCATACAGACTGAACTAACTGTGTAAATGACCAGTTATCATCATCATTTATAACGTAGCAAAATGATTTGACTTTTACCTCACATGTGAGCCGCGATATGGCAGTGCTTAATCATATGAAGCCGTTTGCAGTGCAGTGTTAGATTGGAATCTGATTATACCGGCGCACACACACTTTTATGAGTTAATGAAAAAAAACCCTCTGCTGCAGGCAACCATGTGTCTGCATTTAAGCGGGACATCTGATTCCGGCTACAGCCCAGGTTGTAATGAAATGGGACGCAGGGTTTATTAATAAGGTTCATCTAAAGGTCTGCGGCGCAATCTGTGGCTGCAGTGTGGAGCTGAATGATGCCCTAAAATATCAAATATCTGGGCGAGGCCAACTGCACAAGCTGAGACTGGTAGTTCTCCAAGATTATGGAATAGCAGGCCTCATCAGCAATAGAGGCAATACTATATTCACTTTCAGGGCCCATTTCCACTATCGCGAATTCGCATGCAAATTCGCATAGCAATACAAGTGAATGGGACTGTTTCCACTTGTCAGGATTCCTTTGCGTTTTTCTGTGTAGAAAAAATTTGCATGTCAGAGCCATCAGAATTCGCATACCGCATACCGCTATGCGAATCGCATACAATGTATTTAATGGCAAATTCGCATGAGGTTTGGGTATGCGAATTTTCATGCGAATTCGCATAGAAACAATGGAAAAGCACACCAGCAGTGCCATGGTTAAATTCGCATACATGCGAATTCGCGTGCAAATTTGCATGAAAATTCGCATGGAACCGCATGCGAATTTCGCATCCGCATGCAAATTTTTACCACGGCGATTCGCACCGCACAAGTGGAAATGCAGCCTTAGACTTTTTTTTTCTCTTTCTGGTTGAAAAATTGATTTATTTTTATTTAGAGCAGACCTGAAGATTGTTTTAAAAAAAAAAAAAATCACATCCCTGGGACTTCTGCCAGCCCCTTGCAGCCATCCTGTGATCCTAAAAACTGATTGAAATTGATGCTAAATATAAACAGGACCAGAAACTCCCTGGTACTTCAATGGGATTTGGCTTCCAATTAACCTAAACATTGGGAATAATTAGCTGAAGTAAGGGCTGGAACTTACAAGAGCGGTTTTGTGAGCATTTCTGGAGCGATTCAAAACGCTAGCATATTGCCAAAACGCTTAGCTAATGTTAATGGATGGGGCAACTTCCACTGGAGTGATTGCGCTTCCTGAAATCGCAAGCGCAGGACATGCAGCATTTTGGGAGCGTTAGCGCTTCAATCTTAAGTATATCATCACTGGCATAATCGCTCATCAAAACCTGCAGGGAGCGATTTTGCTAGCGTTTTAAAGTTACTGCACACTGTAACAAAATTAAAATTAATTGAACGGACCAATCAGACTTTAAAACGCTAATCGCTACACAACCGCTGAAATGTGATTGATCACACCAGAGCGATGTGATTTTTTTTTCCCAAACGCAGGTCCTGTTGCATTTCTGAGGCGATTCAGCCTCAATGTTAAATTATAGGAAAGTGGAAAATAACTCTAAAAAACGCTAGAATGGAGCGATTTTCCAAGCGTTTTTTTTTTTTTTTTTTTTTTTTTTACAAAAGCTGTACACTTCCAGCTCTACTGTACAAAAAAAAAAAAAAACACCTCTACACCGAAAAGCTCCAAAAATCACTAGGCATACCTAGAAAATCGCTAGGCACATGCCTGGAATCACTTTGAAAAATAGCTGCAAAAAACAGTAAGGGCCCTTTTCCACTAGCAATCGCAATCACAAATCACAAATGCCAGTGATTGCGATTGCGATTTTTCATTAATTCTGCTATGCGATTGCGATTTGCGATTTTCAATTGCATTGCATTATCATTGTAAAAATCGCTCCAGCAAGCGATTGCGATTTGCGATTAGCGATTTCCAAATCGAATCACTGTAGTGGAAAATACTTCTCATGATTTCTATGATAAAGTAACAACCCTAGCGATTTAAAAATCACTAGCGATTTGCGATTTTGCGATTCAGCAATCACAATCGCTCTAGTGGAAAAGGGCCCTTAGCGTTTGTGATTATGCTGCTGATTTTAGGTGTGCACCAGCCCTGAATCTGAAACAGGACTGATGCAGATTTGACCAATAACAGTAACAAGTCATTTAGACATCTGTGTAGTTTTGGCATGGAATAATAAGGTATGGGAATAACAATCACAAACTTTCTACATGGACAAGTGCTCACCCTTCGAAAATTGCGAAGCTGTCAGCATCATCAGTCTTTTCATGTGGTGCCAGCTCCTGCTGGTGTGTGTGCCAGAGATCTAGATGTGACTTCCACCTGCAGGCCTCACAATGGCGTACGTTAAAAAGGGGCGCTGGGAAAAAAGGGCGCCGGGTTTTTAACGATAAGCATGGATAACGTTTAAAAATGTATTGTACTGTATTTCGTTTAAAATTAATGTTTTTTAAAGTTATAAATCATTAAATAATGTGCATTAAATCGGCAATTGTAAAAACGTTAATCTTTCGTTTAAATACTGAAACGTATAATAACGTTAAAAATTTTTTTACTAAGTAACCCTCCCTGTACCGGAAACAGTAAATTCGGGCGCCTGAGGCTAGTGGACAAATCGGGCGCCGCCATTCACTTCTATAATAAATATCGTTTAATGGGCGCCCGGTAGGAAAAAAGGGCGCCGGAGAAAACTAACGTTTTAAAAGCGGCGCCCGGAGACTTAATGTTTTATTACTGTTTCTCATGATTACACATTATTTAATGATTTATACATGTTTAAATATTATTTTTAAACGAAAACCAGTACAATATTTTTCCCAAACATTATTTTTAAACGAAAAACATTACTTTTTTTTATACATTATTTTTAAACGAAAACAATTACAGGGGGGTCTTAGGTTTAGGCACCAACAGGGGGGTCTTAGGTTTAGGCACCAACAGGGGGGTCTTAGGTTTAGGCACCAACAGGGGGTCTTAGGTTTAGGCACCAACAGGGGGGTCTTAGGTTTAGGCACTAACAGGGGGGTCTTAGGTTTAGGCACCAACAGGGGGGTCTTAGGTTTAGGCACCAACAGGGGGGTCTTAGGTTTAGGCACCAACAGGGGGGTCTTAGGTTTAGGCACCAACAGGGGGGTCTTAAGTTTAGGCACTAACAGGGGGGTCTAGGGGTTAGGGGTAGGTACAGGGAGGGTTACTTAGGCACCAACAGGGGGGGGTCTTAGGTTTAGGCATCAACAGGGGGGGTCTAGGGGTTAGGGGTAGGTACAGGGAGGGTTACTTAGTAATTTTTTTTTTAAACGTTATTATGCGTTTCATTATTTAAACGAAAGATTAACGTTTTTACAATTGCCGATTTAATACACATTATTTAATGATTTATAACGTTTAAAACCATTACTTTTAAACGAAATACATTTTTAAACGTAATCCATGTTTATCGTTAAAAACCCGGCGCCCTTTTTTCCCATCGCCCCTTTTTAACGTACGCCCCTGTACCTACCCCTAACCCCTAGACCCCCCTGTTGATGCCTAAACCTAAGACCCCCCCTGTTGGTGCCTAAACCTAAGACCCCCCTGTTGGTGCCTAAACCTAAGACCCCCCTGTTGGTTTTTTCGTTTAAAAATAATGTAAAAAAAAAATGTACTGTTTTTCGTTTAAAAATAATGTTTGAAAAAAAATATTGTACTGTTTTTCGTTTAAAAATAATATTTAAAAATGTATAAATCATTAAATAATGTGTAATCATGAGAAGCAGTAATAAAACATTAAGTCTCCGGGCGCCGCTTTTAAAACGTTATTTTTCACCGGCGCCCTTTTTTCCTATCGGGCGCCCATTAAACGATATTTATTATAGGAGTGAATGGCGGCGCCCGATTTGTCCACTAGCCTCAGGCGCCCGAATTTACTGTTTCCCTCACAATGAGGTCATCTACATGTGCCAGTATGCAGACAAATGGATGTGTTGGACACAGCACTCTCAGTGGTGAGCAGTGGTGACTGCAGCATGAGGAGTTCAGTAAGGTTAAATAAAATACAGTCTTAGGCCTGGAACCCACTGAAATCCGCGAACGCAAAACGCAACCGCTAGCGTTTTGTCTCAGCGGTTTGCAAGCGGATTCATGTGCGTTTTCGGTTGCGTTTTGCAAAAGTGTATTTTTTTGCTCAGCGGTTGTGTAGCGTTTTGCGTTTCGCGTTTTTATCCTGATTGGTCCTGTGAATTATTTTTAATTTTGTTACAGTGTGCTGAACCGCAAAACGCTAGCAAAACCACTCAGTTTAGGTTTTGCTGAGCGTTTCTGCTAGCGTTTCAATACTTTACATTGAAGCGCTAACGCTCCCAAAATGCTGCAGGTCCTGCGTTTGCGTTTCTGTGATCTTTCATTTTCCAAAGACTATGGTCTGATGTGTGTATGTGGCCTAAGCCTTAAGACTCTAAGGCCACATACACACATCAGACCATAGTCTTTTGAAAATGAAAGATCACAGACCAATCTTACCACCCTTCATGTAGTATGAGAGCCATACCTTCACAGTCTATTCTATGGAGCTGAACTCCACATCAGAAAAAAATCTTTGCAAGATGCTGCACACACAGATGCTGTACAGACACAAAAGATCAGTATCTGCAAAAGATCTTAATGTCAGTTAAATCATGTGTGTATGATGATCTGCAGATCTCATAGACTATCATTGCAATTTGCAGGAATGGATTTTTGGCAGGAACAGATCTTTTGCAGATACTGATCTTTTGTGTCTGTACAGCATCTGTGTGTGCAGCATCTTGCAAAGATTTTTTTCTGATGTGGAGTTCAGCTCCATAGAAAAGACTGTGTAGAGTATGGCTCTCATACTACATGAAGGGTGGTAAGATTGGTCTGTGATCTTTCACTTTCCAAAGACTATAGTCTGATGTGTGTATGAGCCTTAAGGGCTGGTGCACACCAGAGCGGTTCTGGAGCATTTTTTAGAAACACTAGCTGTTTGAAAACAGCTTTTTTAGTTTTCTGAGGCGTTTCTGCCTTAATGTTAAAGTATAGGAAAGTAGAAAACCGCTCTGAAAAACTTAGATCAGATCGGTTTTACAGGCGTTTTTGTTACAGAAGCTGTTCAGTAACCGCTTTACTGTAACAATATATGAAATCTTCTACACAAAAACACTCCAAAAAACGCTAGGTAAGTTTAGAAACCTCTCTAAACATGCCTAGAATCGCTCTGAAAATCTGCTTCAAAAACCTCTAGCGTTTTGCGGATCTGCTAGAGGTTTTTGGTGTGTACCGGCCCTAAGGGCTGGTGCACACCAGAGCGGTTCTGGAGTGTTTTTTAAACACTTGCAGGGGGAAAACCGCTTGGCTAATGAAAGTGAATGGGCTGGTGCACACTAGAGTGGTTCGTTTTTTTCCACAAATGCAAACTCGGGGGCTGCAGCATTTTTTAGATTTCTGAGGCGTTTCTGCCTTAATGTTAAAGTATGGCCCAGTGCACACCAAAACCGCTAGCAGATCCTCAAAACGCTAGAGGTTTTTGGAGCTGATTTCAGAGCGATTCTATGCATGTTTAGAGACGTTTTCTAACGATTTCTCAAGATTCGCACCATCAAAAAGTCCATGAATGGCAGATGACGCACAGGCATTTCGGACCATCACAGTCCTTTCTCAAATCATCATAGACCAACACACTCATCATCATAGACCCACACACTCAGGGCCCTTTTCCACCAGCGCGTTTGCGCTGGCTGAATCGCAAAAACGCAAACCGCTAGCGATTTTACAATCGCTACGGTTTGCTTTTTAACATAGGAATCGCGGTAGGTCATTTCCACTACCGCGATTCGTTTTTACTTGATCGCGATCGCGCCGCGGAGCGACTTTTGCCGCGATTTTGCTATGTAGTGCATAGCAAAATCGCGGCCGCGAACGTCGGGGAATCGCCGCTAATTGCGATTCAGCAATCGCTAGCGTTCAGCGTGAACGCTAGCGATTGCTAGTGGAAAAGGGCCCTCAGTGTGGGTCTATGATGATTTGAGAAAGGACTGTGATGGTCCGAAACACCTGTGCGTCATCTGCCATTCACCCATGCTGTTTTATCATGTTTTTATGATTTTGATGCATTAATAAAGATGGACTTTTTGATGGTGCGGATCTTGAGAAATCGTTAATGATACTCAGCACTCCAGAGTGGATTCCTGCACATCATATTGTTACCATTGGTGCAGTAACAATTTTGAAGAAATAGAGACGTTTTATAAACATGCCTAGCGTTTTTGGGAGTGCTTTTGTGTAGCAGATTACAAATATTGTTACAGTAAAAGCTGTTACTGAACAGTTACTGTAACAAAACCGCTCTGGAAAACCGCTCTGATGTAGCGTTTGCGTTTTTCCTATAGTTTACATTGAGGACGAAACACTTCTGCCAACCACAAACGTGCAGCAGGAGGCACGTTTGCTGTTTGGAAAAAACCTCAAAAAGGGCTGGTGCACACCGAGCGGCTTTTTGGGCGTTTTCAGATCCGCTTGCGGCTTCGCATCCGCTTGGTCAATGTATCTTAATGGGGTGGTGCACACCAGAGCGGGAGGCGTTTTGCAGAAACGAATCCTCCCGGGGTGAGGCATTTTTTGGATTGTGGATGCGTTTCTGCCTCAATGTTAAGTATAGGAAAAACGCAAACCACTCTGAAAAACGGCAGTTCAGAGCGGTTTTGCAGGCGTTTTTGTTACAGAAGCTGTTCAGTAACAGCTTTACTGTAACAATATATGAAATGTACTATACTGAAATCCGCTGCAGCAATCCGCAAAACGCTAGCAAAACGCCATAGAAAAATTAAAAAAAGCGTTTAAAAATCTGCTAGCATTTTGCGGATCTGCTAGCGGTTTTTGGTGTGCACCAGGCCTGAGGTGGAAAATAGCTGCGGGATGAAATGGTAAAAAAAAAAAATTATGAAAAAAAAACCCTGGGGAAATGAAACGCTAGGGAGGTTAATCGGCGCAGACTCTGCTGTGTGTTGTCAAGCAGTACCACTTGGCACACAATTGCATTAGAATCAATGGCACCACAATAATCTTTTTAGATTATTTTAAGATGGCGGCGGTGACAGTGTGAGCAGCTCCGTACACAGAGCAGCCCGGTGATCATCGATCGCCTGGTCCCAAAAACTTGGCTTTTACTTGAGTATATACAGTATCTCCCATGTTTCTATTAGAAATAAGATACTAGATTAATTTTGTTGTGTATCCACATGAAAACAAAATAAGAAAGTACAAATGAACTTTGCCATTTATCCCTGCAAACTATAGAGACAAACTTTATTAGGTTTTTTAGAAAAACAAGCAGAATATGCCTTTAAATCTGCTGCACACTGTAAAGATCTTTATCTGTCTCAGCAGGCCGCCATAACGTTCAATAACCGAAGCGTAGCGTTGGCTCCAGCTTTCATCTGCCTACATCGATAAATGCGTGGGTTCAATACCTTGGACTCGAGTTGTAAAGATGTTTTTTTTATTTATTTTTTTGCATGTTTTTAAATAGCAATAAAGATATATGCCGCATCCTCACAGCTGGCTGGCAATTTGTTCGGGAAGCATTGCCTGATGCAGAGGAGAAATAGATCGCTGTTATAGCGAGTTTCATTTAAATTACCTGGTTACGCTACAGATGTTCCCTGCATTACTGTGTCAAATGGCGCAAAATCAATGTTGCTGCTTGAAATGGTGCACCTGTGTCCTATTGTGTGATGAGACTCCCCTAATAACCGAAGAAGATGACAAAGCAAGGTTACATGGCTGTCTGTATCAATGTGTGTACACCAGATCACCAATATAACCATGACTGTTGGATTCATTCTGGGTTAAGATGTGTTAATATTACACACGGGCAGAGCAAGTGGCTGGCTGAAGCAAGTCAGGTATGAGGCTTTGCTCTTTGTTTACTAGCAAATTGATCTAATGGTGACCACTAGTGATACATTTTGCTGAATGATTGATAGCAAACGAACATTTATATTAATGGCAGTGGCTGGATGGTGTAATGGTTAAGGGCTCTGCCTCTGACACAGGAGACCAGGATTCGAATCTCGGCTCTGTCTGTTCAGTAAGCCAGCACCTACTCAGTAGGAGTCCTTAGGCAAGTTTCCCTAACACTGCTACTGCCTATAGAGCGCGCCCTAGTGGCTGCAGCTCAGGCGCTTTGAGTCCGCCAGGAGAAAAGCGTGATATAAATCTTATTTGTCTTGTCTTGTCTTGTTTAGGACCACTAAAGGGAAGAAAAACTGCTAACCAATTTGATCATTTGTGCAGCATTTTGTCGCAATAATAATTTCAGTGTTTGTAAAGTGCTTTTCTCCTGTCGGACTCAAAGCGCTTGCAAGGCAGCCACTTAAAGGGAACCTAAACTGAGAAGGATATGGATTTTTCCTTTTAAAATATTACCAGTTAATACCACTTTTGACTATCCTGCTGATCCTGTGTCTCTAATACCTTTAGGGCCCATACACACTAGAGCGTTTTGCCGGCGATTTCGGCAAAACGCTCAAGCGCTGGCGCTTTTTAAAGCGCTAGTGCTATAATACCCTATGGGCTCATTCCTACTTGGGCGATTTGCGTTAATCGCCAAACGCAAGCGTGTAGCCTGCACCATTTTCAGGCGATTTCCCAGCGATCGCGTTTCAGTGCTATAGAAGCGCTATGTGCGCTCGTGGGAAAATCGATGCAGTATTCAGTGATTTTTCTGTGTGAAATCATGGAAAAATCACTCTTGCAAAAAGCCCCCTTGGTAATTGCCGGCGTTTTGCGCTGTCAAGTGTGAATGGGACCTCAGCCACAGCACCTCAACAAGTTTGCAGATCAGGTGCTCTGACTGAAGTCAGACTGGATTAGCTGCATGCTTGTTTCGGGTGTGTGATTCAGTCGCTCCTGCAGCCAAAGAGATCAGCAGGGCTTCCAAGCAACTGGTATTGTTTCAAAAGAAACATCTATATCCCTCTCAGTTAAGTGTAATTGCCTTCTTAAAGGGGTTCTTTCGCGAAAAAAGTAGGCAGTTAAAAAATGTGACAGATGACAGGTTTTGGGCCAGTCCATCTTTTTAAGGGGGATTCTCATGGCTTTCTTTGTTTTCAACAGCATTTCCTGAACAGCAGTTTAACTGCCAAAATAGCAAGATACTAGCCGGCCTCCCTAATCACTTGCACACTATTATGTCAGTTAAATTTTGCAACTGTTGTTCAGGAAATGCTGTTGAAAACAAAGAAAGCCCTGAGAATCCCCCTTAAAAAGATGGACTGGCCCAAAACCTGTCATCTGTCACATTTTTTAACTGCCTACTTTTTTCGCGAAAGAACCCCATTAAAACAGAAGGAAATTTGCAATAATTCAGTTATAAGTGAACATTTGAACCCACAATGCACTACCACTAAATATGCAAATTATCTTTTTTCGCCCTTGTTAAGCCAAGCAAGCATCCAGAACCACTGGTGTATAGCAAGCATATAGCTTTAAGTTTTACACAGCCATATCAAACCCACATGTAGACAGCCTGTTACAGACTGTTGGTCCTCATCAGTACATGGCAGGGATTGATAAGGCTGTATGAAATAGGGCTTGGACCAGTACAACAGAGTAACCAAGCAGCTCAGGGTGACCCAAACTACTAGGAATGTGTAGGGGGATAAAAGGAACCAAAAAGGCAAATTACACCAAGCTTTGCTTTTTTAGTAGGAGGGCTTTTTGGTTCCTTTTATCCCCTATACATTCCTAGTAGTTTGGGTCACCCTGAGCTGCTTGGTTACCCTTTCAGTTAAGGTTCCCTTTAAACATACTCAGTAGGCAGTAGCAGTGTTAGGGAGTCTTGCCCAAAAACTCCTGATTGGATAGATGCTGGCTTACTGAATTGGGAAGTGCAGAGATTTGAACCCAGGTGTCATGTGTTAGATTGCAATTTTTACCGTAATTTTAATAAAAGTGAATGGGAGCGATTTTTAAAAAGTGCTCAGAAAGCGCTAATCAATCACAAGCGCTCAGAAAAGCGATTATAGTGTGGCTGAGCCCTAACACTTGGTTGGTTGACAGGCCGTTTGTGAACCGTATAAAATGGCAGATTGCTGGCTGGGAGTGAGCATTTGCTTCTCATGCATATTGTATTCAGCCAAAAACTTGCATCTTACGAAAAAAAGAAATCAATTCTTTTTTTTTTCTGGTAAATAAGTAATAAGGAGGATGCTAACCAGGCAATCCAAAAGTTAAAATCTCCATTACTTTTCTTGTTGATGAATGATCATTCCCCAGTTTACCTGACTCTTATTTGGTACACACAGAATTTGGTACACAAAAAGGAAGTTGCAGGGCATGTTGGGTTGTCCTGTTTTGCTTCTCTACTTCTACTTCTCTACTAGAGAAGCAAAAAAGGACAACCCGGCGTGCCCTGCAACTTCCTTTTGTGTACAACATTTTTGTGTGTACTAAATAAGAGTCAGGTAAACTGGGGAATGATCATTTAGAAACAAGAAAAGTAATAGAGATTTTAACTTTTGGATTGCATGGTTAGCATCCGTATTACTTGTTTACCAGATTAAAAAAAAGAATTGATTTTTTATTTTATGCCCGACAGTTACAATTTAAAGGGTATCATTTATACCATAACTTGTTTTTTTTTCAAACTACATAATTGTGCTGGCTGATGTGGTACAGAAACTTTTTTCTTGTTTCTCCCCGTGACCTATAATGAGTCATTTGGCACCTTCCAGGCTCATTAGCATACTGGCGCATTAAGATGGATCTCCAAGAAAACCAACAAACACACCTGGGACGGTCTCACCTCTTGTAACCTTATGATACTGCGAGAAGTGAAAAACATGCTACATTCATAGCCTGTTGTCTAAAAGCTCCGACATGTGACCACAGCTGCTCTCCGCAGCCTCCAGCATCCCAGCACCTTACAATAAAGAATGGGAAAGACGGGCTGTGCAGAGCAGAATCATCCACTAGGCAACCTAGGCAGGTGCTTGGGGTGTAGTGGGTTTCAAGGGGACCACCTGCCACCTTCTCTGACCCCTCTCCACTTCAGCTTACCAAAAAGGACCACAAGGGGACCCTAAATCTACTACATTGCCTAGGGCCCCATACATCTTAATCAACCTCTGTGGCCAAGGTCTTCACACATTTCCGACACAAATTTATTGATGGGACTGAACCAGGAAAGGTGTGGTTCATTATTATTATTATTTAGTATTTATATAGCGCCAACAGAACGCATTTCTCCATTTACTGGATAAGTCTCACTGGCATTAATATGGCCTGAGGACATGGGCGTAACAATCACACCTGTGACCCCCGCCATTGCAGGGGGGCCCAGCGGCTTTGGGGGGCCCTCCTCCTTCCTCTCCCCAACCGCAAGTGTAGCCAATTAGCACAAAAACCTCCCAGTTCACTCACAAAAACCGTGTGCAGATCCGTGTGTAATTTTTTCCTGCTTCCAAACACGGTTTCCCAGCAAAACACTCTCTGCTGCCATTCACTGACTCCTGATCACGTGACCCGCATGGGGTTTGTCGACCGGCGGATGACAGGCAGCTCGGGGTATGATTTATCGGGGTCGAGCAGAGCGCAGGAGAACCTCATGCTATCATTTTTGCAAGGGAGGGGAGGTCGGCCCTTTTAAGTCTAGTTACGTGCCTGCCTGAAGGACTGGAATTCGACACATGGGATCTAGATCTGGCATTAATATGGCCTGAAGGAGGACTGGAGTTCGACACATGTGGTCTAGATCAGGGATTCCCAAGCCCTGTCCTCAAGTACCACCAACAGTGCATGTTTTGCAGAAAACACAAACATTCACAGGTGAGGTAATCAGTGTCTCAGCAGAGCTGATTTTCACTGTCGGTGGTACTTGAGGACAGGGTTGGGAGCCCTGGTCTAGGTCATGCCTAATATAATCCTAAAATTCAAAGTGTATGTAATTCCCTAAGGTCTCCAACCCACCACTGCCCTTTAGATTGTAAGCTCAGAAGGCCGGGAGCCTCCAGAGCTGCGGCAATGGCACAGGACAGCTGCCACGGGCTGGAGGAAGCCCCAGGTAAGTGGATCTTTTTTTTTTACTTCTTGGATGTTTCCTTTAAAGCGGACCCAAACCAAACATTTTTTTAATTAAAAATATTTAGTTGCACCACTCTGACACATACAAAGATAAATAAACACTCCTTCAAACCTATGATCATTTCAGTGCATGCTTTTCACCCTTCTCTTTTCATAGCTAGGGTTATACTGGGGGCAGCCATTAGCAATTTCTCCATTGCCGGACACCATCTACTCCACCAGTTTGCCGAAAAATCCCGGCAATTTGAAAGGAAGGGGAGGGGTTCCTCCAATAAATGTAAAATATTTTATATTTGTCATCATGCAGCTGAAAAAAGGCTGCTATTTATTATTATAATTTAGAAAATAGATTTTATTTCTGAAATCTTGTATTTTTAATTTGGGTCCACTTTATGGCCTCTTTTCCACAGACAGTTGAGTTACCAGGCAGCAGTGAGCAGTTGTGAGAGTTAGGCCCAGTGCACACCGAGCGGTTTTTGGAGCGTTCCGCCGGCCGCATCCGCCTGGAAAAATGCTTGGCTAATGTATTGCAATGGGATGGTGCACACCAGCGGTTTGAGGTTTTTGCCAAGCTGCAAACGCGCCTCCTGCTGCGCGTTTGCGGTTTGCTAAAAAACCTCAAACTGCCGGTGTGCACCACACATTGAAATACAATAGCCAAGCGTTTTCACTGACTGATGCGGCTGGTGGATCGCATACAAAATCCGTTTGGTGTGCACCCGGCCAAATATCTGCTCTCTTCTCCTAAAACCGCTAGCGTTTTGACGATCTGCTAGCGGTTTTGGTGTGCACTGGGCCTTAGAGAGGCATTTCAATCACTGCTTATCAACTGCTCGTGGAAAAGAGGTCTAAATTAGTAGTATGAGGCCCAGTGCACACCAAAAACCTCTAGCAGATCTGCAAAATGCCAGAGGTTTTTGAAGGTTTTCTAAACATGCCTAGCGTTTTTTTGGAGCGTTTTTGTGTAGAGGATTACAAATATTGTTACAGTAAAATCTGTTACTGAACAGCTTCTGTATCAAAAACGCCTGGAAAACCGCTCTGATCTAGCGTTTTTTAGAGCTGTTTTCCACAGGCAGAAACACCTCAGAAATCTAAAAAATGCTGCAGCCCCCGAGTTTGCGTTTGTGGAAAAAACGAACCACTCTGGTGTGCACCAGCCCATTCACTTTCATTAGCCAAGTGGTTTTCCCCCTGCATACCTTTGGTGTGCACCAGCCCTAACTGTCTTTGTCAGTGCTGCTTGCAAGTTGCACATTTTAGCCTAAATCGTTGTATTTTGTATTTTGTACATTGTATTTTCGCAATATGGCAAAAAAATTCAAATATGTTAAAAAATTTCCAAATATGCTAAAAATCTTTATTTTTTCTTCAAAAAATTGTTGATTTCAGCACAAAATTGCAAAAATCGTTTATTTTTTGCATGAAAAATTAGCAAAAAAAGAAAAAAAAAGCGAAATCGCAAACCTATTACAAAATGATTTTTGATGGCATTTTTGCTCGAAAGTTGAATTTAACATTATTTTAACAAAATTTAATGCATTTTTGGTCATCACTGGTCTTAATGCACTCTGGAAAGGAGAATGTGTATGTGTGTGTGTATATATATATATATATATATATATATATATATATATATATATATATATATATATATATATATATGTAGTGATGTGAGTACGCAGTGTTCACGGACTGCAAACATTTTGCTCTGATGCAAATGCTTTGGCCCTGCCTCCTTCACTTTGCTGCCGCAACCAGTATATGGTGAACTGATAAGACAGCCCATTACTCATACTCCTCAGCGTGCCACTTAGAAGGCGTGTGGTGTTAGTTTTTTCCCCTCCCCCAAGTTATCAATGTGTTTGAAGTCCAACAAAATGACAAATGCTGTAACATCTCTCTCTGTGACAGATAGCGGGCATGTAAATAAATATGACATCCAGAATAGACATCGACTATAATGATTAGGTGGGGTAGAATAAAATGCATTAGCTTTAGTACTTATGCGCAACCATAGTAACCGGAAATTGGCTATTATTTTGTGACAGTGGGTTTTCTTATGTCATCATACTAAACAAACCTCTTTGATAGCTACTACCACTAATGTTAGATAGATCAGAGTACAAACACTTTAACAGGCTCACAGAAATCCCTCCGCAAGCATGATTTCATTAAACAGAAAATTATGAAATGTTGACCTCTCGGTACAATATGACATTTTAACTTATTTAATTAGTGATGTATTACAGCCAGAAACATGTCAGACATTATTTAAATAAACATTCTTCATGTCTGCTGAACCTTTGTGGAACTTAGCCAGATCAGTCTTGTTAAAAGCCGCAACGTATGTTCTGTTTTTAATAAGATTAATTAAAACGGTGAAACAAAATTTTGAAGTTGTCGTTAATGGCTCTGTGCATTTTAAGCTTCCTCCTAGAGCTTTCCTGAAATCCCTTCATTCTGCAATGCATTTGGAAATAAAAAGGATTTTTTTACATATTTTTTATTAATGGACAAATATTGAAAAGATTTAAAAAAAAAAAAAATCACGAGTTACCATAGTGAGGTATAATAGAATGTAGAAAACTATTCAGGATTTTCACGCTAAATTATCCTGGTTTCAGCAACAGAAACGCTATATCTTAGTGCTGTATAGTAGCCCCACCCACTCAGAGATGTTTGTTTAGTCTAGGTTGTTTAGTTGTGATAATTTGTTGTTTAGTTGTGTAGCATTTTCCAGAGCACTCTGGGAGACCAGATATTTTTTCTACTAACTTCAGAACACAAAGTAAACAAACATTGTGCAGTGATGCACCTACCAGCACTAGGCACCATAGTGATATATAATAGAATGTAAACAATTATTCAGGATACCCACTGTAAAGAGGAACTCCAGTGAAAATAATGTAATAAAAAAGTGCTTCATTTTTACAATAAGTATGTATAAATGATTTAGTTAGTGTTTGCCCATTGTACAATCTTTCCTCTCCCTGACATTTATCACATGGTGACATTTTTACTGCTGGCAGGTGATGTCAGTGGAGGAGATGCTGCTTGTTTTTTGGCAGTTGGACCCAGCTGTAAACAGCTGTTATTTCTGACAATCAATGAGGTTCACAGACAGGAAACTGTCAGGACACTGGGCGAGGGGTTTCACTGCAATATCAGCCATACAGAGCCCCCTGATGAGCCGGTTGTAAAAAGGGAAAGATTTCTCAAGGGAAAGGGGTATCAGATTCAGCTACTGATTGGGATGAAGTTCGATTCTTGGTCACCGTTTCTCTTTAAATTATTCTGGTTTCGGCATCAGAAAAACTATGGGCTTGATTTACAAAAGTGAAAAAAAGTGAAAAAAAAAGTGAAAAAAAGTGAAAATGATATCGATTTCATGTAAAAAAATTTGCGTTTGCGTGCGAAAACATTATCGGTTCGCACGAAAATTCGAGATTGCGTGCAATGCGAAAATTCACGAGAAAAATGGCCGTGCTAACAGTTAGCACTCTTTTGTGAATCAAGCCCTATATCTATATAGTGGCATATATTAGCCCCACCCTCCCAGAGATGTTTAAGTTTAACAACTGGAGTTTAACAGAAGAACTGTTGCTGCTGCTGGCATGTGCGGCGTTACACTGGGGCACGCTAGGGCAATAGCCCCCCTTCCCCTGGAAATCACTGCCCCCCTACCTTCCACTACCACCACTCCTGCTCAGTAACATACAGTAAACTGTTTCCAGGCACCAGCAGCATGCAATGAATAGGATAGGGTCTGTAAAAAACTCTCCATGTCAACCTGAGTCTATGTAGGCATTAAGTAGACCAGGGCCCATAAGAAGCCAGTGAACCAAGGCAATGAAATTGTCTCCTGACCGGCTCACACACCTCTGCCATCATATAGGCAGCAGGGAAAGTGAACTGCGTTGGGGAGAGAGTGACGCAATCGGCGGTAGTGGCGTACGTGTGTGTCTGTGTGTGTGTGGGGGGGGGG
Organism: Hyperolius riggenbachi; assembly: GCF_040937935.1. Taxonomy (NCBI): domain Eukaryota; kingdom Metazoa; phylum Chordata; class Amphibia; order Anura; family Hyperoliidae; genus Hyperolius; species Hyperolius riggenbachi. The sequence goes on along the minus strand of NC_090647.1, from coordinate 508,800,401 downwards.
GGGGGGGAGTTGAAATCTATGTGCTGTCAGTCAGAGCAACACAGTGCTCTAGATTTCAACCGACGTGGTCCAGAAGCAGTTAAGGAGGAACTGTAACCAAGGAATTAACTTCATCCCAATCAGTAGCTGATACCCCTATCATCATCAACCAAGTCAAACCCAGGATTTTCAGGGGGGGGGGGGGGGGGGGGAGTTACTGAAAGGTCTCTCTCAGCCACACACAATATAATAAAATGGTAGGACATTAGACTTGAATAAGGTGGGCATTAGAGTGTGAGCTCCTCTGAGGACAGTCAGTGACATGACTATGGACTCTGTAAAGTGCTGCAGAAGATGTCAGTGGGAGTGCTATATGAATACATAATAATAATATGGTAGGGCATTAGACTATGACAATGGTAGGATTAGGGGATAGAAGGGCGGGAGAGAGATGGTGAGATGGACAGGAAAGTGGGAGAAAAAGATAGAAGAGAGTGGGGACCGGTAGAGAGAGGAAAGCGAGAGACAGTAAAGGGGAAGAGACTTGAGGGAGTGTCAGTGAGGGGGGAAGAATGAGAGACAGAAATGGGGAAGACAGAAACGCACAGGGCAGACTGAGGGGGTATTCTGGGCACCAGTAATCCACCGCTAAACTTGCCTATGATCAGGGGGTCTGTATGGCTAATATTGTGGTGAAACCCCTCCCACAGGGTGATGTCAGGTGCTATAGTGAAAAACATTGGTAGTCTTTACCGATATTTTACTTTGACCTAACCTCACCCTACTCTAGCGTTATATATGACCTGCTCCTGGCAATCCCATCTCCACCTATCCTCCTGGTTACTTGCAAAGTACTGTGCAGCCAGCCAATCACCATGTGGGGACTACACAGCATTTGCAAACTAACCCGAAAGTGGAGGAGACGAGATCGCTAATATTAATGTTATCGTTACTTACGTATTATCCCATCTGGAAAGTTTGGAAGCTTTTTGTTAAAGTTCTGTTTGCTTCCCCAGGAAGATCTGGCCATTTTCGGAAAGCTGAAAGTCCCGGCTTTCTGTTGCACCAGATTCTGAGTCGGTATGATGTTCAGTTCCCAAGTTATGGGGTTTTAAAGGAGGAGTGTCCCCTGAACTTGGCTGCAGAAAGTGCAATTACAGAAGTACGGGACGAACCCGACATGATGATAAGCAGCACACCCGGTAGGTCGTCTTCTTCCTTCACAGCATAAATCTGTGTATGCAAAACTTATGTCAAGTGCCCTGGGTCTTTCATGACAGATTAAAGAGAAGGTTCAAGCAAAATAAAAAAAAAAGAGTTTCACTTACCTGGGGCTTCTACCAGCCCCATGCAGCCATCCTGTGCCCTCGTAGTCACTCACTGCTGCTCCAGTCCCCTGCTGGCAGCTTGCCGACCTCGGAGGTCGGCGGGCCGCATTGCATACATTTTTACGCATTCCCGCCAGTGCAGCAACATTAACACATACATTTGTACGCATTACTGGTTCAATGCGTAAAAATTTACGAAATGATCCAGTAATGCGTAAAAATGTATGTGTTGATGTTCCTGCACCAGCGGGAATGCGTAAAAATGTATGCAATGCGGCCCGCCGACCTCCGAGGTTGGCAAGCTGCCAGTGGGGGACTGGAGCAGCAGTGAGTGACTACAAGGGCACAGGATGGCTGCATGGGGCTGGTGGAAGCCCCAGGTAAGTGAAACTCATTTTTTTATTTTGCTTGAACCTTCCCTTTAAGGAGCAGCGCAGCTATGCACCCTCGTCTCCTCTCTGTCTTACTGGCATGGGCAAAAGACTCAATTCCACTGTGCTCTCTGCAGCAAAGTGCAGGGGACACCCGTCCCCCAAACCCCCCATAACTTGGGAATGGGGCATTGCATTGACTTGGAACCCAGTGCAATTGAAAGCCGGGACTTTCAGCTTTCCAAAAATGGTTAGATCTGGCTAGGGGATCAAACAGAACTTTAACAAAAAGCTGCCAAACTTTCCAGATGGGATAATACGTAAGTACCTATTATCTTACTAGTAAAAAGGCCGCCCATTAAAATACAGGAGCTATGCCCCAGCCACTACCACCCCGCAACGCATCCCACTCGCCCGTCCCCCACCAGTGTCCAAAGTACATGCACACAGGGAGATATTGCTTGCTTGGCAGTTGGAAAAGACTGTTATTTTCCACAATGCAATGCGGTTCACAGACAGCAAACTGTCAGGTCTGGAAGCAGGGACACATAGGCACAGGGACAGGATGCAGAGACACAGGAGGATGTAGAGACAGCGATTTTATTAGTATTATTTTATTAACCATCTCTTGTCAGCTGTCATAGCAATAATTGTGCCGCCTCCTTCATACCTGTTTGACTACAAACAGATATGAAGGACGTGTCCAGGGCAGGATTTAGACCAAGGCCGTATAGGCCATGGCCTAGGGCACCACAGGATCAAGTGCGGGTGGGCAGTAGGCTACACTGGGGGCGGAGGGTCACCTGGCTACCTCTACAGGAGGGGGATCATCAGGCTATCTATACAGAAGTGGGGGGGGGGGGGGGTGGCCATCTTGATTCTTATACTAGCGGGAAGGGAGGGGAGGGGTCATCAGGCTGCCTATACTAAAAGGAAGGGTCAGTGGGCTTCCTATACTGGGGGGGGAAGCAGGGGTTATCTGGATACCTGTACTAAAGGGGGGGGGGGGGGCTGTTGACTGTGGACTTGAGCAGTAAAGAGTATAAATCCCTCCCTGGATGTGTCAGGATGTGTTTCAGAATGCTGGGGTGTGATCTAGCTATCAGTCACTAAAGATTTTTTTTTTTCATTTTTTTTTTTTGTTCAACATTTTTATTTAAAATAATATTCTATTAAATGCATATAAGAACTGTGCCTGGGGTTTAATGCATTCAGTATGATTTCATGTAACTGGAGAAAGCACAATGGAAGCTGAATAGTGTTAAGCAGTGAAGGGTTCCTGCCCTCCGCACACCGCTGTTTGCCTTGATGAATATCCCTGTCTGTGTTTCTCTGGCGGGATAAACTTTACGCTGTATTCCCTGCACACACTTTAACCAGTGTTCTTATGCAGCCGCATGCTCTGTCTCCCCCGCTAAGGACGCTGCCAAAGCTCACATGACAAATACCCAAAATCAAATAGAAAGGAAGGAAAGACAAATCTCACAATCCTCGGCTGCTATTTGCACTGGATTCCGTGTTTGTGTAGCAGGTGAAGCGAGGGGCTGAGGCAGGCCGACAGAGGGGATGCAGAGGGGAATGCAGGGGGAGATAGTCACAGTACAAGTTTCTGTGCAGCCAGTTGCTGTACACTCAGCACAATTCAGCCCTCGCTCTCTTCTACTGCATTGCACCTCTGCTCATCCGGCTGGACGCGTCCAAGTGATTTACAAACCGGAATTAAGTAGATTGTCTATTTTACAGCCCACTTGTCAGTACGCTCAATTGATGGAAGCATTGCTGCTGCTGCTGCAAAGTCAGGACCGGCCGTAGTATGTTCAGGAACTTTTGGTATGTTCTCTAGAGCTGAAGAATTGTAAAGGTGCCCATACTTCAAACGATGTGTAGGCCGATCGACCAAGAGGCAGATTGTCTATCTGATTAAATCTGATCAGAGAGAGATCTGTTGGGCGCCATAAACCGTAGGTCGATTACCAATCAATTTCAGCATAAAATCTTTTTTGGGAATCAGCCTAGTGACTCCGCCTTGTCTACCCGCCACACCCTGTCACCCGGTGCTGTCCCCCCTAATGTAAACTCCCCCCCCCCCCCCCGTTGCCCCATGCATGAATACTTTACCGATCAGTGTTTTCTGCTGTCTACATCCTCTTCCTCACATACACACGCCCCATGTGGTTGCCGGCATTTACATGGGCGCGTGTGTAACAGTACGTCGATAACTCATGTATATGAACGGAGGACGGAGACAGCTGTGGACACCAACAGGTAAAGTATTCACACACTGGTCACTAGGGGGCACATTTTACATAAGGAGGGATAGAGCCCGGGTTCCGTCACGTTTGTCAGTCATTCCGATATCGCACGCCCTTACTGCCGCGTACCCGATCAAACATGTTGGCCCTACATTTTGCAGCATGTCCGATAAATACTTGCAACCAATTTCAGCCCAAAATTGGTTGCATTGTCGATTGGGCATGCTCTTGGCAGCATCGATTTTGATTATAATAATCAAATTGAATGGTCAATCAGCCGCCAAGTCACCTGATGTATGGCCACCTTAACAGTTAAAGTGCCCACTAATGATACAATCTTGGTTCTACAAACTTAACATTTCTATATAGTTGAAGAGAAAAGGTGGCCATACGCATGTTTCCCATCCAGCAGATTAGGTCACTCAGATTGAATCGGCTAGAAATCAGTGCTTCAGAGGATGCCTGATCGATGTCTATCCGATATCCATTGACTTGGTAGATCGCACCAGGCGGGCAATATCACTTGATCCGTAGCTGATAAAGAGCATAGCAGTAGCAGCATTCAATTATAGGGCGACCGATGTGCAATGTTGGCAACAGACACTTACCTATCCGTTGCTGCATGGCTCCTCTCCATCCCTGCCCTGCACTCCTTAAAGGAGAACTGTAGTGAGAGGTATATGGAGGCTGCCATATTTATTTCCTTTTAAGCAATACCAGTTGCCTGGCAGCCCTCCTGATCTATTTGGCTGAAGTAGTGGCTGAATCACACTAGAAACAAGCATGCAGCTATTTTAGTCATGTCTGTCAAAATTGTCAGAAAAACCTGATCTGCTGCATGCTTGTTCAGGGTCTATGGCTGAAAGTATTAGAGGCGGAGGATCAGCGGGGTGTGTGTGTGGGGGGGGGGGCGGTTTCACTGGTCAAGATGGCTGCTTAATCTGATCCTACGTTACCCAGACTCTGCTACCGCGGCTCACAGCTCAGTTCTCACACGCACCAGCACGGCTCTGAATATTTGTTTGGCTTCTCTCGTGTATATGAAGTGCTGTATCACGGGAACTCCTTCTTGAGTTCATTTAAAGCTGTATAATTGCACGTACTTTCTGTTTTCAGAAGGTACATTTATACTTAGCATATCCAGTATAAGGGTAGACTCGGAGTGAACCCGCTGCTGCTATTGACTCTGTGTAAAGACATGAAATTATAGTCTACCATTCTGGTCATTTTCAGCCAAATTGGGTGATTGATGATTCTCGTGCCTTTGTGTGCTGGACACATTCAATGACTTGACCTCTATTGTTCCTCCCATAAGTGAGCGTGTTGATATTGACTGCCGCCTAGTCCACGTTCATGTTGCCTCCCTGACTCAGCTAAGCCTAGTGTCTATTTTTGTCCGTGATATCAAGTAGACTAACCTGAGGGTGGTCACATCAAAGCAATCCTCATGTTTCCTTAAATAGAGTAGATACCAGGATTGCCATTTCCTAACAAATAGTTAGTAAAACATTTTGTCTGAATGGTGCAGGTAAGACATTATTTAAAACAGAATCCATAGACAATGTCTGACTCAGTCCTTCAAGCAATAGGTTTACAATTACGTTATATACTTTAAAAGTCCAAACATGACTATAGCTGGCCATACAATGATCGATGTGCCCCCCCCCCCCCCCCCAAAAAAAAAATCTCTCTCAGACCATAATCTGATCAGCGAGGGATCTATCTGATCGAATCCTTAAACACACTGAACATATACACTTAATAGATATAGCAGCCTCTTTTAGTATTATGGTGGGGCCATGCATCCAGTGAATTATAATGTTCACAAGCAAGCAAGTACCAAGACCGCAACTTTCTGCTGTTTATTTTGATCACTGGCCATACGCAAGTTATTGGCTGCAGCACATGGACACTATATGCAAACTTTGGCATTCATCATTGTACTTGACAGCTATGTGAATTCCAGCGGACTTAACATTAGGATCCAACACTGTCTGGGCTTTAGCATTCATTGCTGTGAAGTGGAAGATAGCGAGCGCTGTTTATTGGTTTTAAATGTTCACAAGCACTTGTTTGTCTACATGTTGCACTGCACTAACCTTAAAGTGGAATATAACCCTGCATCTCAACTTTGCTCTAAAACATTATTTACAGCATATTATATGCAACCAGCATTTTTTTTTTTACTAGACCAGCATTGGAAGGGTTACACACAGAGCTTTAAAGTTTCATGGAGAGAACTGCTTCGCGCAGCCGAAGTTTAGATAGATACATTTAAGTAAACACAATGTAACAAGTGAGGAATGTGACTCACTCTCTCTCTGTGTCCGGGAGCTCCTGCACAGCCAGAGTGTGTGTCACATTCCTCACTTGTTGTATTGTGTTTACTTAAATGTATCTATCTAAGCTTCGGCAAAGTTGAAATGCAGTGTTATATTCTGCTTTAACCCCCCCCCCCTTCCCCAGCAATGTTTAACCTTAAGACCACACCTCGCCAAACCAAGCCCCCACCGACACCTGATGTTAAGGACACCCCCTCCCCCCGCACCTAACTCTCAGCTGATATTTTGGTGATTTCATAGGCGCCTATGTTATTCGCTGTGATTAGGGGCTGTTACGGGCAATTTGAGACCCCACTCTTTGTAGCCACAATTTGCAAAGCGGGTGGCCACAGCACCCACTATTTTATCGAGTTCCTCCAGTTCTCAAACAACCTGTAATAGCCACTGACCGTGGCTATCAACGTAGGTGCCAATGGCGGACCCATTTTACCAAGGTGCCTTCGGAGTTCTTTTTTACCTTCTTCGCAGCCACAGATGGGAGAGGTGGTGCTGAATGATTTGAAACAATAAGAACCAGTTCCCAGGTAAAACTAGGCCAGGGAGTTGCATTGCATTGCGTTGTAACATATATGTATCCAAACAACAACCAAAAACCAATTTTTTTGGGTGGCATGTGATGTACCCCAAGCAGGGGCATGACTAGGGGAGCAGCACTGGCGACTGGGGAGGAGCAGAGGTGTGTGTGTGTTGGGAGGGGGGGGCAACTACTAACCTTGCCTTTCCCTGATACTTAAAGGATACCCAAAGTGACATGTGACATGATGAGATAGACATGTGTATGTACAGTGCCCACTGCCTAGCACACAAATAACTATGCTGTGTTCCTTTTTTTTCTTTCTCTGCCTGAAAGGGTTAAATATCAGGTATGTAAGTGGCTGACTCAGTCCTGACTCAGACAGGAAGTAACTACAGTGTGACCCTCACTGATAAGAAATTGCAACTAAAAAACACTTTCCTAGCATAAAATGGCTTTTGAGAGCAAGAAAGAGGTAAAAGGGGAATTTCTTATCAGTAAAGGTCACACTGTAGTCACTTCCTGTCTGAGTCAGGACTGAGTCAGCTACTTACATACCTGATATTTCACTCTTTCAGGCAGAGAAAGAAAAAAAGGAACACAGCATAGTTATTTGTGTGCTTGGCATTGAACATACACATGTCTATCTCATCATGTCATATGTCACTTAGGGTATGCTTTAAAGGGGAACTGAAGAAAGAGGTATATGGAGGCTGCCATGTTTATTTCCTTTTAAGCAATACCAGTTGCCTGGCAGCCCTGCTGATCATCTGCTTCTAATACTATTAGCCATAGCCCCTGAACAAGCATGCAGCAGATCAGGTGTTTCAGACATTAACCCTCCTGGCAGCCTATTAAAAACCGCCAGGGGCAGCGCAGAAGTTTTTTTTTTTTTTTTAAATCATGTAGCGAGCCTAGGGCTCGCTACATGATAGCCGCTGTGCAGTGGCATCCCCCCATCCGCTCTGATCGTCTCCGGCGATCTGCAATCAGGAAATCCCATTCAAAAAACGGGATTTCCTGGAGGGCTTTTCCCATCACTATGGCGACGGTCGTGATGTCATCGGGAGTCCCGATCCACCTCTCGGCGCGGAGCAGCGGCGATCGGTGTGCACACGCAGCTAGCAAAGTGCTAGCTACGTGTAGCAAATAAAAAACTATGCAAATCGGCCTAGCAGGTCCTGAGAAATCCTCCTGCGCAGCTTACCCCGAACTACGTTTGGGGTTAACTTACCGCCAGGAGGGTTAAAGTCAGATCTGACAAGACTAGCTGCATGCTTGTTTCTAGTGTTATTCAGATACTACTGCAGAGAAATAGACCAGCAGGGCTGCCAGGCAACTGATATCTATTAAAAGGAAATAAATATGGCAGCCTCCGTATACCTCTTACTTCAGTTCCCCTTTAAGATCAGGTTATCTAGAACCTAAGGGCCAACCTTGTTTTATGAGCCTTGTAAGATTGGGCCCTCAGGCTGTGAGGGTCACCAAAACGAGGCAAAAAGAGGCAAACAAATGGTTGTGAATATGATACACATGAAAGTTTTGAAGGGGGATCCCATGATTTGTAGTTACGCCCCTGACAGCACGCAAAGAAGCTACTAAACAATGTGTACCTTCATTGAATAACATTGTGCACCTCAACATGTGTGCTTCTAGCAACACTCTGCATGTTCAGCATTGTAAGCATTGTAGCACAACTGTATTTTCAATTACTTTGCGCTACAGTGCGCTTACCTGGGTCTGTTACAATGCAACACAACGTGTTAGTGCAAACATAACCTAAAACTTCAAATACAGTATATGTATATACTGGTGCATTAATGCCTCTCATCAAAAAAAATCTGACCTAACTGAACCTCATTATACAGATGTAAATAGCTAAAGTTACATGGCCAAAAAGTTTTCTATTCTCTTTGTAATGTTTGGGTAAGTATAATAGGGCACATGGCCTTTTGATACTACTTGACACACCCCGTTTTGACCCCCATTCCTGGTTGTGGCAGTTCATCTCCCATGGGGGCATTTGCACTACACATTGGTTGTCATATGCAAGATGTGCATATCCATTTTATCCTGTGACTATTGTAGACACGGTTGCGTACATTGCGCAATTAGCACAACCTGTGTTGCTTGGGTAAAAAAGCCGTGTGCAGGGAGCACATGGCAATTTTATCCTTTAAATTATGCAGACAAGGTTGTGTGCATTATGCAATTGACACAATCCGCATTACTTAGGTAATGCAAGAGTTGCTAGAAACAAATGTTCATGAGTAGCACTCCCCACGTCAAAATGCTTGCATTACCTACGGTAGGTAATGCATATCATACTAATTGTGCAATCCATGCTACTTAGTCTGTGAAATTAATGGTAAAATTGCTCTCTACTCTTTGTACATGGCAACCTTTAACTACATAACGACCGCATCACGCCAGTGGGCGTGATCGTGGCGGCAGCCCCTGGACCGCCTAATGCCAATTGGCGTCAAGTCCTGGGGCTGGGTTTTGCAGGAGATCGCGCTGATTTGCGCGCATCTCTAATCGGAGATGTGCCGTTCGGAGACTGTTAGACGGCGAAACGCCATCTATTTAGTTAGTACAGCGCTGCGATCTACAGCAGCACTGTACTGGGGACAGCCGTGTGACACAGCTGTCCCCCTGGGGACACAGGAGCGATCAGCAGTGATAGGCAGACAGGGGGAGGGAGAGAAAATAAAATAATTTAAAAAAACAAGGAAATGTACTGTATATACTTGAGTATAAGCCTAATTTTGGGGCCAAAAAAAATAGCCTAAAAGTGGGGGTCTCGGATTATACTCAAGTCACTACTCTTTAAGTATCTACCACAGTGCCCATACTATATGCATAGAGGTGCATCATTTGAGGGAGACCACGCACTTGACATTTCCATGGGAGGTCCTCATCTTGAGTTGTAGCCTTGGAAGGCATGCAAGGACAGTGTCTACTGAGTGGTGAGAATCCTTGCATTCCTACATCAAGTTTTAGATACATGGCTATGTGTCTCTGCATTCCTTGCTTTATCTTTATGCCAGCTTAAACTTTGCGACAGGAGTTCTTTGCATGTCCATCTCCATTGCAGGCCTTTCTGGCTAATTATTGCAGTCTGATGAATTTATGCTGCTTTTCTAATATATGGTTGTGGCCGATTATGGCTGTGAGTGGTTGTGGCTTATACTCGGGTCAAACAATTTTCCATTTAATTTTTTTTAATTTTTTTTTTTTTAGATAAAAGTTGGGGGTTCGGCTTATACTTGGGTCGGCTTATACTCGAGTATATACGTAATAAAAAATAAAGAGATAAATATTTATTTAAAAATTAACAAGCGTCTGGGAGAGGGGGGGAATGGGGGGAATCACTTGTGTGCTAAGTTGTGCGGCCCTGCAGCGAGGCCTTAACAATGCAGTGGCCATTTTTGTGAAAAATGGCCTGGTCTTTGAAGGGGAGGGGGAGTTAACTAAAATCAAAATAAAGCAACTGCTCACGGAATTAACCAATCAATATAAACCTTTATTCAGTCATCACACAAGCTGCAAAATGGATCCAATTACCTAAAAACACTTAAAAACTACCTGTGGAGTGCTCCTCACACATGGCCCAACACACACCGCCCATACCTCACCCACACTGGTACCGGTACCACATACTCCGGATTTTCTTCAGAGTGGGGAGGGGAGGAGAGTATTGAAAATCTTCCTTAGACCAAGGTGACACCAGCTGACAGTTAGTGAGAGTCCCGTATACACAGCAACTCCTTTGCTGACCTCATGGGCATGCAAAATCACCAGCAGCGTTTTCCCGACCAGCAGATCTCACCAATCAGAGGACAGCGTGATGGTAGCTTCCCCCTGTCCAAGTCAGCAGCATGAATACCTGGCTCTGTCTTCCACCGCCTCGCTCTACCACGCTAAGACAACAGCGGGGAGCAGCGGTTCAGCAGCTCGGGTCCACACAACTTTGCCAGCCGGTAGTGAGACGCTCACATAGGACGGGACGTGACCCCGCCCATCAAGCGGGCGGGGATGACTCACCTCTTCCGCGTTCCAGCGTGCATTCCACTGTTGTCACTTCCTGCAATGCCGTCCACTTACAATACAGTGGGCGGCATTGCAGGAAGTGACGACAGTAGAACGCACACTGGAATGCAGAAGAGGTGAGTCATCCCCGCCCACTGCCTTTTACCAGTAGCGGATAAAAGCTGGAGGGGGAGCGCAGATAGGGGGACCCAGGTGAGGGAGGGGTGGTCCGACCCCCCTCTCCACCACTGTGCCCAATACCCCCTACCTGCCCGCTACCCCTTCCAGCTTGGCAGCCCTCCACACCCACGGGTAGGCGGGTGTCGCCCCCCCCAGAAGTGCCACCTGAGGCATTTGTTTCACCCCGCCTCATGGGCGGACCAGCCCTGGACATGGGACCAGCAGCATTTTGCAGTGAAGGCATCATTCTCTGAGCCTGAATAGCAGTGCGAAGAGGGACCTGTTGTTGTTTGTTAGAGGACTTTAATAAGTGGAGAAAACATTTCCCTCTATATGGAGGGACAGTCAATCAAAGCAGGCATTTCCATTTTTCATTGGAATCAAACCAAAGGCTTATTGTGAAATTATGCAAAGACTCACACAAGCAAGCCTTCTATGAAATTCAGCAATCAAGCATGCTGCACCGTTTAATATTAATACCAACATGGTGTTTTTTGCCTAATGACGTGCATATGGCACTGAGCTGTGGGTGATCGCTGCCCATTAATCAAGAGATTGAGACTAAAAACAAATAGCCGGCGAGTTCTGCGTTAAACATCACTGACCAAAAAACCTGACTGCAGGGCTGCATTATCCAGACACAGCAGGACGGAGCTTACTGAGCCAGCAACCTCAGCTGATTATTGCAGAGGTTAAAATCTCATAGCTACAGGTACCAACGATTCCTAGAGAGTCTCTATTACCCTTTCTGCTCATCCAGAGCCCTGCAGAGAGTCGCAAAAGGTCTCTTCATTCAGCCTTTGACTGTGAAAGTCTTGCAGAGTTCCCTGACTCCCTCAGAGCACAGGAGGAACAGTTGGGGAGGTGCAGAGTCCGCTTAGCCTCATCACATTCTGCCAGGGAGCACTGCAGATAATTGCACAGTTGGTATTCTGAGCACCGCACACACACAGAGAATCTCATCTTCCTTAATACTCAGTCTTTCACCTTCTTTTCAGTAAATCTTGCAAAAAAAATCATTTTAACAATGCAGCCGATCCTCAGCCAATCCATGAAGGCAAAGCAACGCAACTCCTGTCTTATAAAGCATGATATAGCGAGCTCAAGGCACAGAGGCTGCCCTGCTGTAATGGAGAATTCAACAACCCCCTCTTAAAATTTATAGGGAACACTCGCTCGCCCCTAGAGCGCTTGTATTCGCTATACGGGAAAATGAGTGTAAAATTGCAAGACCGGATATTTCTCGGGAACGGAGAATTGCTTTAAATCAGACGGCGTCCTCCTGAATAGATCTGCTTGATAAACTGAGGCAGTGTGTCAATTAGGTGGACGTTTGCTGCTTAGGAGACCCCATTATAAGGAATACAATGGTGGGAGGTATCAAGTCCACAACAGATCAATGCCATCATCGATGCACATACATCTCAAGGATGTTCTTGTGGTGAATGTGAGCTGAAGCAGTATATAGGCAGGTGTTATGGACTCTCTGTAGACTTAGATGCTGCCTGTTCGGCCAAAGTTCCCCTAACTGGATTACTGGGATTATTTAGCATAGCCTATTAACACTGCAACCCAAATCAAAGTTATACGGAGGACTTCATTTGGGAGTTATCAGGCATTATGAGTTGCAAAAGTTAACCACAATTCCCTAAAATGCATTATCTAAAAAATCAACATCTCCAGAGTCCTAGCAACCAATCAGAACTCAGCTGTCATGGGCGCAATGCTCTTGAACTTAAGAAAGATGAAATCTGATTGGCTGACAGGTAGCAACCACACATACTGCATTGACATCTCTCTCTTAAGCAGGTAAGAGTTCTAAACTAAACGGCCTTTAGACCTACCAACCAAATATCCATATTTTGCTCCAGAAAACTAAAATCACATCATCGCCTGCAGTTTCCAAACATGTCCATAAGAAATCAAATAGTATTCCAATAATAATAATATTAAAAAAGTCATTTTTTTCCGCAGCTCCTAAGGCTGATAAAGTTGCTGAAACAGAATAATAACAATAGCCTAACCTCAGGTGCCTCCCCATAAATCAAGCAGTCCTCTGGCTCGGGACTTACCTTCTTTGATGGGATTGCTTTCACAAGTCTGTCACTTCCATTATTCACAGGGAAATGCACCCAACTTTCACACCAGACCTTTTAGGCTTAAGGGACGCCAATGACAGCCCCGGTGAGTTCAGGACTTTGTTAAAAAAAAGAAAAAAAAAAAGAGACAGACAGAAAAAGGTTTTCCTGACAGTATCTGTCCAGCGGAATTCAAATCCTTTCTTCGGCGCAGAATGGTGACCCGCTATCTGTATTACTATTAATGCGGAGAGCACAAGCCATTGAATACAAATAGAGGCATGCAGCAGCTCTGCCTGTGTCTGTGATAGGATGCCGGGTCCTACTGCCTCCTGGCTCTCATAGAATTGCAAAGCAGTACAAAGACCAGCGTCTATTTTTTTTCCTTCTGGAGGGGGGTAGGGGAGGGGGGTTCTGAAGAATAGGGGGATACTCGCACGGTAGTAGAAGGAATGCACAATCCTTATTCAATCACAGCCTTCCCAATCCCAACGTGCGCAGATCTCCCACAAATATGTACATTTCATTGTGTGCATCTCTCATCTGATCAGGCAGATTATGCACATTCTGTCCTTGCTTGCAGGAAGACGTGTTTGCGCTTAATGACAACAGAAACAGTCGTGAGAATTTTCTATTACGGTGACACGCGTTTTACAAGGAGGAAGTTTGCAGCTGGATTCAATTTATGCTTCTCACATCATTCCTCAATTTTTATTATTATTATTTTTATTAAAAAACATATATACATATACAACACGCCTGAATAGTGCTTACCCCCGAAGTGAACGCTGTGGATTATAGAAAGGTGGTCTTTAAATCATATTAAAGGGGAACTGAAGAGAGAGGAATATGGAGGCTGCCATGTTTATTTCCTTATAAGCAATACCAGTTGCCTGGCAGCCCTGCTGATCCTCTGCCTCTAATACTATTAGCCATAGACCCTGAACAAGCATGCAGCAGATCAGGTGTTTCAGTGGTTCAGACTTATAAGTCAGATCTGACAAGACTAGCTGCATGCTTGTTTCTGGTGTTATTCAGATACTACTGCAGAGAAATAGACCAGCAGGGCTGCCAGGCAACTGGTATTGATTAAAAGGAAATAAATATGGCAGCCTTCGTATACCTCTTACTTCAGTTCCCCTTTAAGATTATATTCTCGGAGCGTCACTGCAGGAGACCAAATTTAAATAAGCCACTATAGTGAAAAATAGTAAAATACATACATATAATAACATGTACATTGTTCTCAGACTAAAATGAACTATAAATCACATTTTTCCTATGTTGCTGTCACTTACAGTAGGTAGTAAAAAGCTGACAGATCTGACAGATTTTGGGCTAGTCCATCTCTTCATGGGAGATCCTCAGTAATAACTGTATTTTTTACAAAAGTTTCCCTGAAAAGCATCTATGCAAAGTTGCTCTTCAGCCTCCCAACTTGTTTGCACACTATTTAGGCAGTTGGACTGAGCGACTGCTGTTCAGTTAGGGTTTGTTCACATCTAAAATCAAAAACGCTGACGCCAGCGATTTTCTGCACAATTTATTTTCCTCCCGGCGCTTGCACGTTGCGATTTTGTGTAAAGCACTTTTCAAAGCGCTTGTGCAGAGCAATTTGTTTTTTCACTTCCTGACGCAAGTCAGGAACTGAACTCTTTGTATTTATTCTTAAACGTGCTGGGGAAATCGCTATACCAAGCGCTTTTTTCAAGCGTTTTGCAATTTCCCTATACCTGCCATTATAGGCAAATCGCCCCAAAAATGGTACAGGCAGCGCTTTGGTAAGCAGATCAGAATCGAACCACTCAGATGTGAACACTCTCATAGGGAATCATTGCACAAGCGCTTTTAGAGTGATTTTCAAAATATCCGGTGCTTTAAAAAAATGCAAAAACGCCTAGGTGCGAACAAGCCCTTAATGCTTTTGTAAATAATTACATTCCTGAGAAACCACCACCAGGATATGGTCCAGTCCAAAACCAGTCAGATATTTCTGATTTTAATCATCTACTGTGACAGCAACAACAGAAAAAAAAGTAATTTATAGTGTGTCTTACTCTGGAAGAAATATACAATATACTGTATATATATATATATATATATATATATATATATATATATATATATATATATATATATATATTGGGCAGCACGGTGGCAAAATGGATGGCGCTATTGCCTTGCAACGCTGGGTTCCTGCTTTGAATCCCAGCCAGGTCACCATCTGCAAGGAGTTTGTATGTTCTCCCCGTGTCTGTGTGGGTTTCCTCCGAGCACTCCGGTTTCCTCCCACATAAAAAAAAACATACATCCTTCCAATCGTCAGGACAGATCCCCCCTGAGTACACCAAAGCCATAATCACAGTCATCCCCAAACCGGGCAAAGATCAAACCAGTCCCTCCAACTTCCGACCCATTTCATTATTGAACTGCGACCTCAAGTTATATGCGAAGATTCTAGCCAATAGGCTATTGAACATTTTACCTACGGTTATTGCTTTGGATCAAGTGGGTTTTACGGGGGGACGCCAAGCTTCGGATGGAACCAGAAGAATCATTAACCACCTGAGCGGTCTGGACGAGCTCAGCTCGTCCAACACCGCCGGAGGTCGCCGCTCAGGCCCTGCTGGGCCGATTTTCATCAAATAAAAAGCAGCACACGCAGCCGGCACTTTGCCAGCCGCGTGTGCTGCCTGATCGCCGCCGCTCTGCGGCGATCCGCCGCGAGCAGCGGCGAAAGAGGGTCCCCCCCAGCCGCCTGAGCCCAGCGTAGCCGGAACAAAAAGTTCCGGCCAGCGCTAAGGGCTGGATCGGAGGCGGCTGACGTCAGGACGTCGGCTGACGTCGATGACGTCACTCCGCTCGTCGCTATGGCGACGATATAAGCAAAACAAGGAAGGCCGCTCATTGCGGCCTTCCTTGTTTATTCTGGGCGCCGGAGGCGATCGGAAGATCGCCTCCGGAGCGCCCTCTAGTGGGCTTTCATGCAGCCAACTTTCAGTTGGCTGCATGAAATAGTTTTTTTTTTATTTAAAAAAAACCCTCCCGCAGCCACCCTGGCGATTTAATCAGAACGCCAGGGTGGTTAATATACTTCACTCCTTGGATTTGTGTCGAAGGCCTTCTCTGCTTCTGGCTTTGGATGCGGAGAAGGCCTTTGACAGAGTCCATTGGGACTTCCTGGGTGAAGTTCTTCTAAAATTTGGAATTCAAGGCTCCTTCCACCAAGCTACCATGGCCCTCTATAAAACTCCATCGGCATCAGTAAATGTCTCTGGCTTCATATCCAAACAATTTGCCATATCTAATGGCACAAGACAGGGCTGTCCCCTATCTCCCTTAATATTTGTGCTAATTATGGAGACCCTGGCAGAAGCTATTCGTTCGAATCCAAAGATAACAGGAGTCCAGATAGGTCAAATGTCCCCGAAAATCAGTCTCTTTGCAGACGATGTCCTCCTATCAATCACCAACCCAATAGAATCACTGCGGCATATCTCCAACACCCTAAATGACTTCTCCAAAGTATCCCTATATAAAGTTAATGAAACTAAATCTTCTCTCTTAGGTATTAACATATCCAGAACATTAAAAGAAAAAATAACACGGGAATTCCCCTTCCCCTGGGCCAAAAAAAGCATTTCTTACTTAGGAATACAAATACCATCCACTACAAAGGAGCTTTATGAAGTAAATTTTCCACCTCTATTATCAGTAATTCAAACAGAACTGTCAAAACTGACCCCTATAGATCTTTCCATATCTGGAAAAATAGCGACATACAAAATGGCAATATTCCCAAAAATGTTATATTACTTTAGAACTCTCCCGGTACCCCTTCCCGCACAGTTCTTCCAAAAATTAAATAAAATAATTAATCAATACCTATGGAAAGGCAAAAAACACAGGCTCGCATTTAAAATTCTAACTGCGAACCCCTCAGAAGGAGGCTTTGGGCTCCCCAACCCCCTCCTATATCATCATGCCTCAATTTTAGACATGTCCCAATTTTGGGCCAAAAACTCTCAAGATAAATACTGGGCACAGTTGGAAAAATCCCTAATCAAAGAAGATCCAATTGATTTACTATATTTAACATGGGCCAACCTACCACCATATAAAACCTCACACCCAATCATCCACCAAACCTTAACCTCATGGGAACTCTTCAAAAGTCTCTCCCCATTAGATCTCAATACGGTGAAATCCCCCCTTCCCATGTCAGCAATAAAGTCACATATTCCTTTGATTAATCTCAATAGCTGGATAAGAGCAGGTATCAATAATATTGAAGACATAATGACTGGGAAAAGACTGGAACCTTTTGAATTCCTAAAGTGGAAGTACAAATTATCAGACAAGGACTACTTCACATACCTCCAACTTAACCATTTATTAACCTCTCATACTCTACCCAACGAATCATTGCCTCAAGCAGTATGGGACTTTTTGTTTAAACCCAAATCCTCACCCAAGGGGGGGATATCTTTTTGGTACAATCTACTAAACACCCCAACACATTCTCCCATCCTGAAATATCTTAAAATATGGGAATACGACCTAAAAGAAGCGATTCCTATAACAGACCTCAAAAGAGCACTAAGCAATCTAAAAAAATACTCTAAATGTGTCACCCACACAGAAACCACAAAAAAAATACTATGCAAATGGTATCTTACACCCAGAATCCTAGCCAAGATGTCCCCACAACACTCCCCAAATTGTTGGAGAGAGTGTTCACAGACAGGCACACTTTCCCATGTACTATGGGATTGCCCCAAACTCACCACATACTGGTCAGCCATCTTCAAAATAATATCCTCAATCACCAAAACACAAGTACTCCCCTCACCAACCCTAGCTTTATTTCTTCTCAACATAGATAATTTTCAGCCACATCTCAGATTAGGAATAACGCACATCCTATGTGCAGCTAGACATCTACTCCTGACGAACTGGAACACAATTGACACACCTTCCATCACTCAGGTAGTCCACCTAACAGAATATAACCTCAAAATGGAATACCTGTTAAGATCCAGAAACAATCAAAATGTATGGCAACACACATGGTCCTTTGACTGGAACTTAAACCCATAAGGTCACCCTCTAACAATACGTAACTAAATAGTTAATACTAGAATTCCCTTCCACAGAATAGGCTGGTCCCAAGGGCAGTCATGGAGATCCTAAACTAATGATAAACCCCCCCCCCCCCCCCCCATCTCCTTTCCGCTTGACTTAGCAGGTCCCACTATCAGGCCAGACTAGATCTACTTGAACCTCTTCAAGTCTGAGATCTAGCTCTAGACCTCTGTAAATTAATTGACTATTCGGCACGGGCTGTAATCATCGGCCCTACGCATCTATTAAGGCACTATGCACTCTCTACTAGTTGTGTTGATGTTATTAGTTTGGCATATTCCCACTTTACGTGGGTGATTGTTGTTTCTTTATAAATATATTAAGATTAGAGCTTCAAGGACTAACTCAGTTGAAGGTGCTTATTCCACCTGATTTAGAACTGTTCTATAATACAGTATTTCTGAATTGCTATACAGTAAATAGCTGTTTTGGTTTTCCAATTCATTGTTCAACTAAATAATTATTGAAAATGAATGATACTCATTACCTTTATTTTGGATTTGTAAACTGTGAAAAATTTCAATAAAAATCAATTGAAAAAAAAAAAAAAAAAAAAAACCATACAGATAAGTTAATTGACTTCCCCCTAAATTAGCCCTATACTACGATACATGCACTACACAATACATGCACAGACATATGACTATGGTAGGGACTAGATTGTGAGCCCCTCTGAGGGACAGTTAGTGACAAGACAATATACTCTGTACAGCGCTGCATAATATGTTGGCGCTATATAAATACTTAAATAAATAAATGTATGTATTTGAAATCGTAAAATTTTTCACAATAGTTGTCCTTTAAAGAGACTCTGTAACAAAATGTTCTGCCACATTTCTTCTATCCTATAAGTTCCTATACCTGTGGTCTGTCTTACTGCAGCCTTTCCTAGTTGCACAGTGGCTGTAATATCTGTTATCTAATCTAATCTTCATTCCTTTGTCAGCTTTGGCGGCTCAGGCAAGAATGTGCTGCTCTGCTTGTGATAGGGAGAAGCTTTACACACCCTCTCCACGCCCCCTGCAGGCTCTGTATGAGTCACAGACTGAGCTTATCTGAGCCTATCACAAGCTGGTTAGCAGCCACGCCTTTTGAATTGTAAACACTGCCTAAAACTGGCAATTACAAGCCAGGATTGCAGCAGGGAGTGGCAGAAACAGCACAGAGGGGCCCAAGAGAACATAATGAATAGAATGGTATGCTTTTTATTGTAAGAATTTTAGAGTACAGATTCTTTACTTTAAGGGAATTGTGTATATATACATGAATGTATGACTAAATTAAAGAGAAACTCCAACCTAGAATTGAACTTTATCCCAATCAGTAGCTGATACCCCCTTTTACATGAGAAATATAATGCTTTTCACAAACAGACCATCAGGGGGCGCTGTATGACTGATTTTGTGCTGAAACCCCTCCCACAAGAAGCTCTGGGACCACGGTACTCTGGGCAAACTGCCACAATGTAACAAGGCTCACAGACAGGAATTAGCTGTTTACAGCTGCCTCGAAACAGCTAGGAGCAGCTACATAACCTGCCCACAGTAACAATGTCACCATGTAATAAATGTCAGAATGTAAATCGGGGAGAGGAGAGATTTTACAATGAGCAAACACTGACTAAATCATTTATACATAATTATGGTAAAAAATGAAGCACTTTTTTTACTACATTATTTTCACTGGAGTACCTCTTTAAGTCATGATGTATCTAACAGAGAGGCCCTCCAACCCCTCCCCCTGGACTTTGCCCTTCCCCTTGACTCCTACATTCAAAACGTCATCAGTGCCTGTAATTTCCACCTCCATAATATCTCCAAGATCTGCCCCTTCCTGACCCCGGACACTACCAAGCTCCTCATCCATGCACTCATCATCTTGATTACTGCAACTCCCTTCTGTCTGGCCTCCACTTGAACCACATTGCCCCACTTCAATCAGTCATGAATACAGCCACCACATCTCCCTTCTGTAAATCCTTGCACTGGATCTCTATTCGCTTCAGAATACGTTTCCAGATTTTATACAATACAATAATACAATACAATAACATTTCTACAGCGCTTTTCTCCCATAGGACTCAAATCGCTTAGGCTCTCTTAGATTCAGTAATTGGTAGTAGGATGAAGTATTCACACAACAAAAGTTATATTTCTGCAAATGCCGAACTGAACAGGTGGGTTTTCAGTCTGGATTTAAACATGTCCAGGGATGGAGCTGTCCTGATCTGTTGAGGTAAGGAGTTCCAAAACGTAGGGGCAGCATGACAGAAGGCTCTGGGACCAAAAGTTTCCAAATGGACTCTGGGTATGACTAGATTATTAGAACCTGTGGATCTGAGAATGTGGGGATTGCTACGCAGCTGCAACATATCTTTCATGTATTCAGTACCTAGATTATTCAGGGATTTAAATGTCAGTAGGCCATCTTGAATAGGACCCTCCATTCTATAGGTAGCCAGTGAAGGGAGTGCAGGACTGGCATTATGTGGCAGTGACGGGGTTGGTTGGTTAGCAGTCTGGCAGCAGTATTCTGTATCAGCTGTAGGCGGTGCAAGACCTTTTTTGGAAGGCCAGTGTAGAGAGCATTACAGTAGTCCAGTCGGGATGTGATGAAGGCATGGACTAAGGTTGGCAGATCTTCTGGGGGGATGAGGTGCTTGATTTTAGCAATGTTCTTCAGGTGAAAATAGGATGATTTCACCACAGCAGAGATTTGAGTTCTGAAGTTTAAGTCCCCATCAATTAGAACTCCCAGGCTACGCACATGATTAGAGCTGCGTAGATCCGTGCCTCCTATTCCCAGTGGTGAAGACTGCAAGTTAAGTTGTTTTGTTATCATGCTCTGTCCTCCAATCAGAAGGACTTCAGTTTTATTTGCATTTAGTTTCAGCCAGTTGTCATTCATCCATTGCTGTAGTTCACGTAAGCAGGCGTTTATAGTTCGAGTTGGGTCTGTCACACCAGGCTTGAAGGAAAGATATAGTTTGGTGTCGTCTGCATAGCAGTGGTATGTCAGGCCATGTTTTTGGATTAGTTTTCCAAGCGGTATCATGTAAATCGTGAAAAGCAGGGGAGAGAGGATTGAGCCCTGGGGCACCCCATATTTAAGTGATACAGGGGTGGATTTTGTGCCTGGCCTATAAATCTGTGCACAAAACCTGCCCTACCTACATCTGGGAGCAGGTTCACAGATATACACCAGGCTGCCCCCTGCAGTCCTCCAATATCCTTTGCCTAACTTCCCCACGTATTTGTCCACTCCCATATGGAACTCCCTTACAACACCCATCACCTATCCGATTTTCCATCTCTTTCAAAACATTCAAGCAAGCCCTCAAAACCCACTCGGCGTACCCACCCCCTACAACGCAACTCTCTCTGCTGAATACCTGAATACTTATTCTACAAACCTACCTACCGAGTGTGTCCATCCCCCCTCCTTTAGATTGTAAGCCTTTGGCAGCGTCCTCCCTTAGTGTATTCTACATGATATTGTTACCCAATAACTGTGCCCTTTTCCTATGACCACCTCGTACTTGAATAACTGGACTTACCTAACCAGCCCCAAATCACATGATCATGTACAGTATCTTGTACCATTTGCCTTGTAAAACTTTGTCCTATGTTGTATAATCTTGTTATGTTACATCTTCCATCCTTAATATACTGATAAACAACAGTTCTTGATCATTTTGGACCGTAGAAGTCCTTAGATGCTGAACAATATTTCTGCAAACTTCACCTGCACAAGAATTACTTAATGATGTATCCATGAAAAATTATACTTCTGGGTCAAATTATATTTTCTTTATAAGGCCTTTGAAAGGTAAAAAAAAAAAAAACATTGTTGTTAACTCATTATTTCTCAAAATGTTGAGCTGAAAGAGTTTTGTAGGAAGCCTCTAGCTAAATTTTCTCGGTTTGTTCTGCTTCTGGATTGTTTCTGGGATATTCGCTAGAACAATCACTTCTGAGTCTGACACGCCATTTCTCTTAATGCACCTGTATAACCACGCCATTTCCAGAGGTCTACAATGATCTCACTGGTAGACATCGCTGAGTGTTGTTCAGAATCCATAGACGTTTTTCAGGAAGCACCATTGGAGAAAATCAATTGTTAGTAATTGACGGTTCGTTATAAATGATTATGCTGAACGACCATGTGTACATAGCTTTAGTCTATGCTAGGGACATATAACTGTGGCAGGGATTAGATTGTGAGCTCCTCTGAATGATAATTAGGGACAACATTATATAAGTACAAATGTGACCACTACATAACCATTAAAGAGGTCTGAATCTTTGACATACCATTGAATAAAAATGTGTTTTCCTACTTTTTATTACTCATACAGTTATCATATTTGCTTTTGTGCACAAGTAATGGTGTTTGTCTACAAATTACAAGTTTCCAAAGTGTAGTTTATCTTGCCCTGAAAGCTGCCATTGCATTTTACTCCAGATGCCATTGCCTTTTATTATATATTAAAATGTTCTAGTAAGCTGTTCTGAACTGTGTGTATGCCTGAAGAACTGAGAGCTTCTCAGAGAGTATTTTCAGTTGTTTACACACAAATGTAATAACACTGGAATGTAAACAAATATACTGTTATCTCCAGTCTGGATGCGGATTTGAAGCTGAATAGCCTTTCCATAGCAGGACAAAGTGCTCTGTTTAACCGTTTCAATGATGTTCTACTAAATTTTTTTATGTGATAGTAGCTTTAAAGCTGTAAGGAATATTTTAGAGCAATTCAGAAAATGCTGACTATCAGACCACTTTAACAATGGATATGAATAATAAAGGCACTTAATACTTTTACTGTGGATTATATCACTTCCACCCACATTCTGAGCAGAAATGGTAGAAGTGGGAGCGTCATGTGGTGTGGTGGTGAAGGGCACCCATGACTGACTTCATATGAGTTTTAATTTACATTATTTGAAATTTTGCTTTGTCTGCATCTGCCCCCTTTCTTGAACTCCTTGCATGGTAGTTGTTATTAACTTGAGTGGTCTACCATTTCTCTGCTGTATCCGAGAAGGTGAATATCAATGACAATGTATGGGCAGTAACACAGAGGGATTCCGCTAGTAGTCCGATCCCTGCCCCCTCATGTGTTGCGGCATGCCATGAGGTTGTAGGGGGCCCAGATCCTACAAGTGACCTCAGGTTTGTCCACTCTCCAGCTTTCTATCCTATCACATGTGTAGACCAGGGGCGTAGCAATAGGCCCTGCAGCGCCTGCGCCCGCGGGGGGGCCCGCCCCCCCCTGGGGCCCGCTCGGGGCCGTTTTTTGGGGGCTGGAGGGGTGGCAGCATGAGGGGAAAGCCTTGCCCACAGTCGGCGGGGAGAGGGGAAGTTCCCTCCTCTCCCTCACCTCGGGGCTCTCCCCTCTGCGCCCCCCTCCAGCTAGTGAATGTGTGTGGGCAGCGGGCAGCAGCGGCGGCGGGATACATACCTTCTTCCTTGCGTTCCATCGCCGCCTTCTCGCTCTAGCGGCTGACGTCACTTCCGGAAGCGGAAGTGACGTCAGCCGCTAGAGCGAGAAGGCGGCGATGGAACGCAAGGAAGAAGGTATGTATCCCGCCGCCGCTGACGTCACTGCAGGGGGATTTTCAGGTGTCTGCTGCCCATATTACGATTTTCTGGTCACTGCTACCCACATTGTGATTTTCAGGTGTCTGCTGCCCACATTATGATTTTCAGGTGTCTGCTGCCCACATTAGGATTTTCTGGTCACTGCTGCCCACATTGCGATTTTCAGGTGTCTGCTGCCCACATTACGATTTTCTGGTCACTGCTACCCACATTGTGATTTTCAGGTGTCTGCTGCCCACATTACGATTTTCTGGTGTCTGCTGCCCATATTACCATTTTCTGGTGTCTGCTGCCCATATTACCATTTTCTGGTGTCTGCTGCCCACATTACGATTTTCTGGTGTCTGCTGCCCACATTGCGATTTTCAGGTGTCTGCTGCCCACATTATGATTTTCTGGTGTCTGCTGCCCATATTACGATTTTCTGGTGTCTGCTGCCCACATTACGATTTTCAGGTGTCTGCTGCCCACATTACGATTTTCAGGTGTCTGCTGCCCACATTGCGATTTTCAGGTGTCTGCTGCCCACATTACGATTTTCAGGTGCCTGCTGCCCACATTACGATTTTCAGGTGTCTGCTGCCCACATTACGATTTTCAGGTGTCTGCTGCCCACATTACGATTTTCAGGTGTCTGCTGCCCACATTACGATTTTCAGGTGTCTGCTGCCCACATTACGATTTTCTGGTGTATGCTGCCCACATTAGGATTTTCTGGTGACTGCTGCCCACATTGCGATTTTCTGGTGACTGTTGCCCACATTGCGATTTTCTGGTGACTGCTGCCCACATTGCGATTTTCTGGTGACTGCTGCCCACATAAGGATTTTCTGGTGACTGCTGCCCACATTAGGATTTTCTGGTGTGTGCTGCCCACATTATGATATTCTGGTGACTGCTGCCCACATTAGGATTTTCTGGTGACTGCTGCCCACATTACGATATTCTGGTGACTGCTGCCCACATTAGGATTTTCTGGTGACTGATGCCCACATTGCGATTTTCTGGTGACTGCTGCCCACATGGCGATTTTCTGGTGACTGCTGCCCACATGGCGATTTTCTGGTGACTGCTGCCCACATTGCGATTTTCTGGTGAACTCTGCCCACATTACGATTTTCTGTCCCACATTACGATATTCTGGTGAACGCTGCCCACATTACAATTGTCTGGTGAATGCTGTCCACGTTACAATTTTCTGGTGACTGCTGCTCACGTTACGATTTTCTGGTGACTGGTGCCCACATTACGATTTTCTGGTGAACTCTGCCCACATTATGATTTTCTGGTGAACTCTGCCCACATTATGATTTTCTGGTGAACGCTGCCCACATTACGATTGTCTGGTGAATGCTGTCCACGTTACAATTTTCTGGTGACTGGTGCCCACATTACGATTTTCTGGTAAACTTTGCCCACATTATGATTTTCTAAAGGCCCACATTACGATTTTCTGGTGAACTCTGCCCACATTACGATTTTCTGGCCCACATTACGATTGTCTGGTAAAATGCTGCCCACTTTACAATTAATTTACAGTGAAACGCTGCCCCATTACGATTATTTGGCACCTATGGGGGGGGGGCCCATCCAAATATTCGCAGGGGGGCCCAGTGATTTCTAGTTACACCCCTGGTGTAGACCATTGTGAATGTACTTTTTTTGTGTAGGATATATATGATTCCGCTGTTACCATAGCAACCCCTGAATGAGATTGCCCTTGATGCAGCTCTAGGGCTCACCCACATGTCCATGGAGCCAATGATCTTTGCTTAATAGGAGGTGCAGTGTGCATTCACTAGCATTGAGTACGTTTTGCATTGAGTTTAGCATTGAGCCCAGGTCACTTTAAATTGTATTTGTTGCAACACAGAACAGTTTTATTCCACTCTTCTATTTTTATATATAGCTTTAATCTTCATAAGTAAGCATACAAAATGACAAGTGTATACAGCATCATAGGTGGCAGCGAAAGCACGCAGATAAAACGCAAAGAACGTAAGATAGAAAGAGACAGAGAAATATGCGCATTTTAAAAGAGTAAACTGAATAATGCTAGAACAGAGCTATATGGAGGAATTTTCATAAGTAAGATTAAAAACCTGAAAAACCTTGAAGTCTGTCTGAAGTCAAAATGAAGAATCAATGGATTCATTGTATGTCCATAAAGAGCTTTGGATTTATTATGTAGCCATTTCGATAGTGAACTGATACTTTTATACCTTATATGTCAACAAGCCCTAAGCCCTGCTATTCAGACCTATCAAAGATCCTGTTGAGGAAAGGGTAATTTTGACAAACTACTATTTGGATTACAATATTATGTGCTTTCAATACGTTATGACATGTAGACACGCCCACTCAAGTATTGAGATAATTAATATTAATGAGGTGGGTGTCAACAGATCGCAGTTTACAGCCACTATGAGCATAAATAAAAATTAGTGTATCTGTTTAAGTCGTATCACAGCTATAAATATTATACTAGTAATTATGTATACAGGGAGCCAGTGGCGTAGCAATAGGGGGTGCAGAGGTAGCATCTGTATCGGGGCCCTTGGGCCAGAGAGGCCCTGAAGGTCCCAACACTTAAACACAGTATTAGCTCTTTATTGGTCTGGTGCTGATAATATTCACTTCCATAGTTGATTTGAATAGTAGTGATCATTAACACACAGTTTCCCATCCCCTTCTTGCAGCTCTCACACTGTAGTTGTCCTTGATTGGTTTTGGTGCGCCGTATCAATTGTTATCTATAGCATGCTTGGGGGGCCTCCAATGCTAAACTTGCACTGGGGCCCAGGCCACAGCTTCTTAGCTACGCCACTGCAGGAAGCCCAAGACTTACGAACACCCAATTTACAAAGGACCATTATTTTTTTTAAATGACCGTATAGTTTGGGAAAATGTGTTTAAAAAAATTCAAAGAAAAAAGGGTCTCTAAACTCAGTAAAATTACATTTCACTGGGTACACTATACTATATAGTGAGTTCTGAGTTGTGCATACACGTTTTATACATTTTAAACCTCGTGATCTCATGCAGGGACCCTTTGTGACCGCAGCCACACAGCGCAAGCAAAATTAGCACATCACAATCATCATTAGGACAGAAGGAGGCACACGGGGCGGGGGGGGGCATAAGTGGTACAGAGGGACACAGTGGAGGCACAGGTGGCACAAAGGGAGGACACTGGGGGAACAGAGGGACAGAGGTGACACAGTGGTGGGGGCAGAGGTGGCTCGGAGCGGAGGGGGGCACTAAAGGCACAGGGACACTGGAGGAACAGGGGGGTATAGAAGGTAGAGGGGGCAGAGATGGCACAGTGCTTTAACTTATGGACAATTACAGGTTAAGCAGGAGCCTACAGTCCCTATCTCGTTTGTTAACTGTGGACTACTTGTATCTTAATTGGGGGGGGGGGGAACAAACACATTTGTACCGGCAATAATTATGGGAAATGTAGTTTAAATACTAACTGCTGCAAGAGGCCCATCCACTGCACACAACCACGGTATGTCCCACCCACTGCACACAACCACGGTATGGCCGAACCACTGCACACAACCACGGTATGGCCCAACCACTGCACACAACCACGGTATGGCCCAACCACTGCACACAACCACGGTATGTCCCACCCACTGCACACAACCACGGTATGGCCGAACCACTGCACACAACCACGGTATGGCCCAACCACTGCACACAACCACGGTATGGCCCAACCACTGCACACAACCACGGTATGGCCCAACCACTGCACACAATCACGGTATGGCCCAACCACTGCACACAACTATGGTATGGCCCACCCACTGCAGACAACTATGGTATGGCCCACCCATTGCAGACAACTGTGGTATGCTACTATGTAAGCCTGACTTTCACATTCGGTACATTTATTAAAACATCTGACTTTTTTAAGTTATGCCTGAGGAAAGCACAAGGGGAGATTTCAAGATATTGACAAGAGTGGTAAATCAATTTTTAGTAAAGCTAAAATCTATTGTACCATAACAACTGAGATCAACCTGTCAGACAGGTGAACTAAAAGCTATATGAAGAGCCTTGGAGGCTAAATGCCGTTTCTATGGTTCTAACTAATAACTGAAAGAAACGTTTCATTTGTTTTCTCTTATTTTCATTCTGTATTAAATAATTTATAAGCTGTACATAGAGAGTCAGAGACGCCAGTGTTATAAATGTAAGTGTAAATCTACTTTCTTAAAACAAAATTGCTATAATTTATATCAGTCAGCCTTAATTTTCTGGAATGGCAGAAAGTACAGCAATAACATTCAGCTGTTTCCATTGGAGTGCTGAACACCACCAATTTCACATATAAGGTTCTTGCATATTGGGCCTTGTCCACATCATGATGTGCAGATAGCTGTGCGATCAGAATGCAACGCATACAATTGCATGCCACCTACGCCGCTAAACTGCCATTCAGGAAATGCTTTTGAAAACAAAGAAAATCCTGAGAATCTCCCGTGATGAGATGGACTAGTCCAAAACCTATCGGTTTTGTCAGATTTTAACTGCTTACTTTTTTTTGCTAAAGTTGTGCTTTAAGTTAAAGCTCAGCTTCAGTCATGGGGCTCGATTCACAAAGCGGTGCTAACCCAGTTAGGGACTTTAGGCGTGATAACCATTGCACCACGCTGGTGAAAAGCCAGTTTAAGCATGCTAAGTTTAGGCATGATAAGTTTAGGAGTGATAAGTTTAGGCATGATAAGTTTAGATCGCGCGTGAAGTCCCACACGCAAAGCAGCGCCATTAAACTCTATGCGAAGTGCACCATACTTTGCTAGTGCAAAACTTTTGATCAGCTGTGCACTGCGGTGCTAACCCAGTTGGTGTTTAAACTTATCACGCCTAAACTTATCACACCTAAACCTATCATGCCTAAACTTATCACACCTAAACTTATCATGCGTAAACTGAGTTTAGGCGTGATAAAGGGCTTTTCACCAGCGTGCTAACTGTTAGCACCGCTTTGTGAATCAGGCCCATGAAATCTTAATCAGTGCATATCAGAATAAACAATTTCCACAGATTCAGCAGACAGGTCGGCCAAATAAAGTGTTCAAAACACCTGTTAATATCCAAATCCAAATAACTTGCCCACTTCCTCAGATAGTGATGGTGTTGTGCACCGTCCTTTATTATTATGCTGTAGTTGTTTTCATATCCTGAAATGATTACTGGTGAAGGCGAACGTGTTTCATGTGCGCATGATGCCATGGCCAACCAGTGGTATAACTTGCAATGGGGCAGTTTTCCTTACAGGCCCACCTCTACAGTAAAAAAAGGCCAGATGGTCTTTAGTAAGGTGACAGCCAAAATGGTGACTGCAGCCAAATTTCATGATTTTAGCTGTCCCTTACCTACTCCCTGGAGTCCAGTGATGTCAGACTTCCTGTCATCGCTAAGCTCTCCCCCTAGTGCTGGCATCGCTTCCTGCACGTGTTTAATCACGTGATGCAAAAAGCAGTGCCAATGCCACTGTCCTGGACTGGTTGTGATGCTTCATATCAACCGATATGTATAGCGTGCTTGAAGGGCCTGATGTGAATCTCATATTGGGGCCTACCGCTTCTTAGTTACACCCATGGGCGTCTCAATCACCAGGCAACTACAAATGTTCGCCTGGCGTGCTGTGGGGGTAGCAACGCAGGGGGGCTCTCGCCACGAGTACTCTGTTTACTACGTGCGGTGCCACTTCTAACTCCGCCCCTCGCCTGTCACATGTGCATGCAGGCAGAATGTGACTGTGACGAACCAAGGACCAGGCATTTCGGGTTCCCACACCGGCCGCGCTGCACAGAGCACTGTCTGCAGAAAGACCCTCACAGTGAGTGCCCTCTAGATGTCATGTGCCCCCCCTGACTGGCCCTAAGTTTCCCTCCTACCCATAACACTTGGCTCCTCTAGCATAGGTTGGAATAGCATGCCTGCTGTGTCTCTGGGACTCAGAGGGAGGGAGACACACTCAAGTTGCGTGTGTCTCCGTCACAGGTTTTCTTGCCTGGAGTGACAAAATGGATAGAAATGCCTCTGGGTACACTACTGCATATAACCCTGACAGCTACTGTGGCCCGCTGGGAATACATTTGCTAGTGAGGAGGAGCAAAAATGCAAATATTCTTTGTGCATTCATTTTCACAAAAATAATGTAAAAATTTGACTTTCAAGCAAAAATGCCTTTGAAAATAGTATTTGTAACGTGTTTGTGTTGTTTTTTTTTGTGTGGTAATTTTCATCATGTTCAGGTCGCATTCACAGTGCCACGTTGCGGAGCTGCGTTATAAAGTCTTATAACACAGTTTACCTCGCTGCAATAATAATCCTATGGGCCGTACACAGTGCAATCTTATTGTCACGTAAAAAATGTTGCATTGTGGTAACTCATTGCTTGCAGTGCGCTGCCTCTAAATGCAGACATGTTGCGACCTTAACATTGCCTTAAAGGAATACTGTAGGGGGGTCAGGGGAAAATGAGTTGAACTTACCCAGGGTTTCTAATGGTCTCCTGCAGACATCCTGTGCCCGCGCATCCACTCGACGATGCTCCGGCCCCGCCTCCAGGACACTTCTGGAATTTTAGACTTTAAAGTCTGAAAACCACTGCGCCTGCGTTGCCGTGTCCTCACTCCTGCTGACATCACCAGGAGTGTACTGCGCAGGCCTAGTATGGTGTGTGACTGCATTTTAAACTATGAAACAGAGCAGAGCTAATGACCCTTAGAACTTCCCTAAAGTAAAATCTTATCTGAAGTTGTTTTTCATTGTTTAATTGATGTATTTAGAAAATAGCACTGCTCTCTGACTAAATTAGAGCTTGTTTCAATATAGCACGCTTTCATGCAGGCTTTTGGAAACTCGATCGCAGGGACTGCCATTTCCATTCATGCGCGGCGATTCACCGCTGAATCGCTGCGCATGGCTGCCTGCATTTCGGGGCGCGTCAGTCCATGATCCTATTCAGTATAATGAATGGGATTGCAAGTCCCACCCCCCTTCGGGAGTGACGCGCAGAACCAAGGGGTTCTGCGCTGCATAGAAACGAGCCCTTAGTCGGAGAGCTCAGAGAGGATCTTTTGCATAAATAACAAGTGAAGATTCTTAACTCTTCCTGTACTGGAAACAATATAAGGCTCATATCTGTGCTACTAATGTTTTATTTCTTAGCTGTACTACATATACAATTCATTATCTCATAAGTTTATTTTCACTTCAGATTCCCTTTAACTGTTCTGTCCCTGAAGTCCAAGTTACTGTGCCCAGCTCACAGCCTATCAGTATATGAGCAGGTAAACCTTAATGCCATTCTGCTGCTGCATTTTCTATTCCGTGTGTCTGTTTCTGTTGATCACTCTTACAGTCTATTACCCTCAGCAGGGCTCCTTACTTCCCCTAGAGTAAGACTCATTTTCGACTTCATTTTGTGTTGTGGTGGAGTGGAGGCAAGGTGAATAACATATGTATTTCCCTTGTCCTTGCAAAATGGGGCATGAAAACATTTACAAGAAATATAATACCGTTCCATCTGACCAGGGCTCACAGGATACATAATATGGCTCCATCTGACCAGCATACAGAACACCCACTGAGAGTGGCTGCAGACGCCGTGCTGGTGGACTGCCTGTGACTCCTCTGTTCGGAGGACATCACAGTGCAGGGGCAGCAAAAAGGTCACTCTCTTTACTATGGAGATGAGGAAGCACACTTCAACTATCACAGATATTAGAATCCTCTGCCAGTAATAACTAAAATTTCTCATGCACGCACCAGCTCATTATTACTTGCATGCTTACCCCTGCACAGCTTGAGCAGCGCAAAGAGAGCTCAGATCATTTGCATCCCTTCGAAACTGAGCTATCTGGCTCTTAGAGCGACAAATGCATTTCAGCCTTGTGTGAGGCATTCACCGGGACATCTATATAACAATAACAACAATAACATTTATATGGTGCTTTTCTTCCATAGGACTCAAAGCGCTTAGGCTCTCTCAGATTCAGTAATTGGTAGTAGGATTATATTTCTGCAAATCCAGAGATGAAGCTGTCTTGATCTGCTGAGGTAAGGAGTTCCATAATGTAGGAGCGGCATGAAAGGCTCTGGGACCAAAAGTTTTCAGGTGGACTCTGGGTATCACTGGCATATCAATAAGGCCTGCAGCCCCTGCTCCCGTGGGGAGGCCCGGCCCCCCCCTGGGGCCCGCTCGGAGCCGTTTTGTGGGGGTTGGAGGGGACGCAGCATGAGGGGAAAGCCATGGCAACATGTGGAAGTTTCCCCCCTCGCTTCCTCCCTACATACCTTCCGTGCGCTCTAGCATGTTCCTCTCTCTAGTCTCTGATGCGACTTCCTGTATAAACAGGAAGTCACGTCAGAGACTAGAGAGAGGAACGCACGCTGGAGTGCACGGAAGGTATGTATCTGTCTGCTGCCCGCCGCTGCCCGGACTCTAATTTAAGCTGGAGGGGAGCGCAGAGGGGAGAGCCCCGAGGTGAGGGAGGGGGGGGGCTTTCCCCTCATGCTGCGACCCCTCCAGCCCCCCAAAACGGCCCCGAGCGGGCCCCAGGGGGGGGGGGGGTCGGGGGGCCCGCTCAGAAATTCTGCAGGAGGGCCCGGTGGGGCCTAGTTATGCCCCCTGCTGGGTATTACTAGGTTATTTTACTAGATTATTAGAACCTGTGGATCTGAGATTGCAGGTATTGCTACAACTGTAACATTACTTTCATGTGTTCAGGGTCCAGATTATGTAGTGATTTAAATGTCAGTAGGCCAATCTTGAATAGGAGCTTCCATTTTCTAGGGAGTGCAGGACTAGTGTTATGTGGCAGTGATGGGGTTGGTTAGTTAACAGTCTGACAGCAGCCAGTATTCTGTATCAGCTGTAGGCAGTACAAGTCCTTGTTTGGAAGGCCAGTGTAGAGAGCAGTGTGTTGATATATATTTATTATTATTATTATTAATATTATTATTATTATTATTATTATTATTATTATTGATTTATAAAGCTTCAACATATTCAGTGGCACAGTCCAAATTAAGAAAAATAAACATGGGGTACATAATGATACAGACAATGGTTTACATTAATTATGGACACCAGTACAAAACACCGAATTGGTAATTACAATGAAAAATCTAATATGATAAATAAAATGTACAAAAGAGTGCAAGCTATAAAATGAATAACAAACTCCAAGACACAAAAGGGTGAGAGAGCTCGGCCTTTGCGAGTTTACAATCTACAGGAATAGGTGGGAATAAGAGGTTGGGGAAGTATGCAGTATTTATAGAAGCAGTGTGGTTTTTGGGTATCTAGTAAGGAGTACAACTTGGTCAGAGGTCAAAAGGGGGAATGGCCTAAGTTAGAGTATATGATTGTTGGAAAAAGCGCGTTCTGTGGGAGTGTTTAAAGATTTCAAAGGTTTTAGAGCGACGCATGTACTGTGGAAGAGCATTCCAGTGGAGGGGTGAAGCACATGAGATGTCTTGTATATAATTACGATTTTTCTCAAAATTTTGCATGACGACTTTGCATCGTAATTGCAAATTTCAATGCAAAATTACGTTGATGCTCAATTTTTGCTTAGCACTAATGATAGATAAAGAACCATTGCAAACTGTAGCAGAGAATCGGTACCACATATTCAAACTATACTGCGTTTATAAATGGTATGACCTTGCTGCATCTTGATTATTTTTTTCATCCAAGCCTTCCAATAATACATATCCATCCATCTATCCCATTTCCTCCCATGAATGCACCAAGGACTTCTTATGCAGATTGAGAAAGGAGACAGTTAATAGTGTTTCTTTGGTAGTATCAGTTCTCTGCACATTGACTTAAGAATGTGATTAATACTTTAACCTTTACACTTCATATGCATTAATTATTAATGCTAGCATTTGTTTTCATCTTGTCAAATGGCAGAGAAATGCATTTGGTCTTTACCACCATTTCATTATTTTTAAATTCTTAACACCTGTAAAAGACAAGTCTGGAATGCATGGATCAAACCATTTGATGATAAAGTGGGTGGTAGAATTCCCTTGGGTGATTTACCGCCTGATCAATATCTTGTCAATGATCTTCCTAAGTGGTTTTGTCTGTGTACTTATTCCAACTTACAGTATGCCTAGTCTAATTTGGAATCTGCATTGGCGCTTTCCTGAAGACCTTGTTTTGCTTCACCCCTGTAGCAACCCTGACTGCAACAAATGTAAACTAAAAATAAAATAAATATCTGGCATGTGTCCATGTAAAACTGAGCCCAGTTAAATATTTGGGCACCTGGGCATTGCCGTCATTTGAATCTAACTCATTATATTCAAATAAAAGTTTAGCTCCAGAGAGTTGAGGATTTCAAAAAGACCTATCATACCCAGACCACCACATCTTCAATCGACTTCCCTTAGGTCGAAGGTTTCGAACCATCTCCACCAGAACTTCTAGACACATGGGCCTATATGCAAGTCAATCACTTTTCCTCCTGAGTTTTCTCCTAGGTGAAATCTTCACGTCTTATCAATACAATTCCTTCTAAGCCTCCAGCAAGCAAGAAAATACACAGAATAATTTTGATAGTACTTTTTCACCTACATTTGGTGAGTTTTTAAGTTGCAGAGTGTTGACGCATTATTTTAAACAGAAGATGAAAAACAATCTCCTTGGAGAAAACGTAGGTGAAAAAGTGAATTGCATATGGCCCAGGAACTCTTTTTTCCCCCTCTGCTGTTAACCTCCTGATCTCTCTCCATGCCCTCCGCCCTCCAGCAGCTCCCCCTTTTCCCCAGTAAGGTCATAGCCGTTGGCTGTTGTTATAGATGGACTGTCTAGTATAACACTGTGTGTTGGATGTGTCTTGACACCCCTGCTATTGTGTTCTACCTTATTATTTATATCTCTATATCTACAGTGGGATGCAAAAGTTTGGGCAACCTTGTTAATCGTCATGATTTTCCTGTATAAATTATTGGTTGTTACGAATAAAATATGTCAGTTAAATATATCATATAGGAGATACACAGTGATATTTGAGAAATTGAAATTAAGTTTATTGGATTTACAGAAAGTGAGCAATAATTGTTTAAAGAGAATTAGGCAGGTGCATACATTTTGGCACCATGAAAAAGAAATGCAATCAATATTTAGTAGATCCTCCTTTTGCAGAAATAACAATCTCTAAACACTTCCTGTAGGTTCCAATGAGCGTCTGGATTCTGATTGAAGGTATTTTGGACCATTCCTCTTTACAAAACATCTCTAGTTCATTCAGGTTTTATGGCTTCTGAGCATGGACAGCTCTCTTTAACTCACACCTCAGATTTTCAGTTATATTCAGGTCTGGGGACTGAGATGGCCATTCCTGAGAATTGTACTTGTTCATCTGCATGAATGTCTTAGTGGATTTTGAGCAGTGTTTAGGGTCATTGTCTTGTTGAAAGATGCAGCCCCAAGCAGTTTCAGCTTTGTCACCGATTCCTGGACATTGGTCTCCAGAATCTGCTGATACTGAGTGGAAACATGCGTCCCTCAACTTTGACAAGATTCCCAGTCCCTGCACTGGCCACACAGCCCCAGAGCATGATGGAACCACCACCATATTTTACGGTAGGTAGCAGGTGATTTTCTTGGAATGCTGTGTTCTTTTGTCTGCATGCATGACGCCCCTTGTTATGCCCAAATAACTCAATTTTAGTTTCATCAGTCCACAGTACCTTATTCCAAAATGAAGCTGGCTTGTCCAAATGTGCTTTAGCATACCTCAATCAGCTCTGTTTGTGCTGTGGGGGGGGAGAAAAGGCTTACTCTGCATCACTCTCGCATACAGCATGTCCTTGTGTAAAGTGCACCAAATGGTTGAACGATGCACAGTGACACGATCTGCAGCAAGATGATGTAGGTCTTTGATGCTGGTCTGTAAGTTGACTCTGACTGTTCTCACCATTCGTTACTTCTGTTTATCCAAGATTTTTCTTGGTCTCCCACTTCGAGCCTTAAGTTGAACTGAGCCTGTAGTCTTCAATTTCCTCAATATATTCCTAACTATGGAAACAGACAGCTGAAATCTCTGAGACAGCTTTTTGTATCATTCCCCTAAACCATGATGGTGAACAATATTCACCTTCAGGGAATTTTAGAGTTGTTTTGAGACCCCCATGTTGCTACTCTTCAGAGAAAATTAAAAGAGGTGGGAAACTTACAATTGACTCCCTTAAATACTCTTTCTTATAATTGGATTCACCTGTGGTAAGGGGTCACTGAGCTTACCAAGCCAATTTGAGTTCCAATAAGTAGTTCTAAAGGTTTTGGAATCAGTAAAATGAAAACAGTGCCCAAATTTATGCACCTGCCGAATTTTATTTAAACCATTATTGCGCACTTTCTGTAAATTCAATAAACTTAATTTCACTTCTCAAATATCACTGTGTGTGTCTCCTATATGATATATTTAACTGACATTTTTTATCCTAACAACCAAAGATTTTTACAGGAAAATCATGACAATTAACAATGTTGCCCAAACTTTCGCATCCCACTGTATATTGTTATCTCAACTCTGAAGCATGTATGTGTCAAATGCAATTCTGCAATGCGCTCCGGGAGAGAGGCAGTCCACTTCCTTCCGCGCTCTGGTCCTGAGGTGAACTCTACACACCGGGTCCCCGCGGGGAGGAGGAGCCCTGGTTATCCCAGGTTAATCTGGGCTCCTCTGCACTGTGGTATCGTCACATTCAGGGAGGATTCAGACTTAGAGGCGTTTAATTATAATCCCACAGATGGTAGCTTCACCCCATTGGCTTCTCAGGAACCCATAACTAAATAATTAGCAGACAACCAGATTCTGGGTCAGGGCTTTGTGCGTAGCAAATGCAATTCCGGGCATGACCCAGTCGTGCTTGTTGAAAAAATTGATTCTGATTTACACCTAACACTAACCTGTACCCAACTATGCCTAACACTAACCTCCCCCCTATTGACACCTAACATGATACCTGACGCTGAATGAATACCTCTTTGTTGTGGCAGCTAATAGCAGTAGTTGACCACTGATATAGCCAATACTGTTATTCAGCTATACATGCACTGCAACTATCAGGAGTTTAGCTTTAGCCAAAATTCAACACAGATGGCCACCACTGCCTCACCATAGCAGAGTTCAACTCTACAATGGGAAATCTCCTACTGCGTCAATATTCACCATCCCCACATTTTGGGGTAAAACATAAGCCTGGTGGGTCCACCAGCAAAAGTCTGCTGGCTGGGCCCGGTTCTGTGCAAGGTGAGCATCGGCAGCATCATACATAAACTTGTGGTGGTAGAGCAACATGTCCTTACTACTCTCTTACTACTCTCTTCACTGTAGCCCAGGCATGGGCAAAATAACTTGGCCCTCCAGCTGTTACAGAACTACAAGTCCCACAATGCATTCATTTGCCTTTATGAGTCATGACTGTGGATGTCAGACTCCTGCAATGCATTTTGGGACTTGTAGTTCCTTAACAGCTAGAGGGCAAAGTTTGCCCATGCCTGCTGTAGCCTTTGTACAGCTTTTTGACTCCCCTTTGTGCATGTCTTGTGCCAGAAAGAGGTAATGTAATGTATGCGGCTGTTCATCACCATGCACAGAACTGGGCCTCCTCCCCCCACGACAGCAGGGGTTGGGCAGGGCTCCTGTCCACATTAGTTAACCCTGACCGTGTGAATTACTATATTTGGTGGCAATGGAAAAGTTGGTTTGGTTGGTTACTATAAATATCAAATATTTAAAATATCAAATATCCAATTAGTACTTAAGATTACCCAATAGCCAGAAAGCAGGCAATTAGTAGGCGAAAGTCCCACATCAGCTTGTATGGATTAGTAGACCACAGATAGGGTAGAAAGCAAAATGGAACAAGCAGGTATGGCTCCAGTGTACACAATAATCAGCAGGTATAGCTCCAGCGTGCAGTTACCAGACTGTACAGTCTCATCAGCATAAAAAATCCCTTAACTACTAACGACCGCATCACGCCAATGGGCGTGAATGCAAAGGCTCCGCGGATGCCTATTGGCGTCAAGTCCTGGGGGCGTGTTTGCAGGAGATCGCACGTGCCGATGCGTGCGCATCTCAGCTCGTCATCAGTCTCCCAGGGTGATCGCCATCTTTTTACACTGTACAGCGCTGCGATCTACGGCAGCATTGTACTGGGGACAGCCTTGTACTGGGGACAGCCTTGTCACTTGGCTGTCCCCCTGGGAGGCACAGGAGCAATCGGCTCTCATAGGCTGATGCCTATGACAGCCGGTCACAGGGATTAGCTAGTGGGGGGAAGGAGTAAAAATAATAAATAATAGGTATATTTATTTTAAAAAGATAAACAAATAAATATAGAAAAAAATAAACAAACATTGGGGGAGCGATCAGAGCCCACCAACAGCAAGCTCTGTTGGTGGGCAGAAAAGGGGGGGGATTCATTTTGTGCTGTGTGGTATGGCTCTGCAGCAAGCTTTTAAAGCTTCAGAGCCCAAAAATTTTAAAAAATAGCCTGGTCACTATAAGGGTGTAAGCCTATGGTCCTGAAGTGGTTAAAGCAGAGGTCTGAAGTATTGTTACCACATCCTTGTGCGACTTGCGTGAGCAGACGCAGTGCGAAGTGATCCATGTGCGTATGTCATCACGCTGTGAGAGTGGTGTACTGGACCTAAGCAGTGGCGGCCAGCCTGATGGGACGGGCGGCATGCATGGTTCGATGGTCAGCTGTATTACAGGTCTGTACAATCGCTGTGAGAGGAGGCTGGAGCGGCATGGTGTCTCATGCAGAGTGAGAGGAGTGAAGCTCGCGACAGTTTCGATGGCTTCTGGTTTCCTCAGGGGTGTGGCCACTCTCTCGATGCACACACAACCCATTAAAGGTCACATCAGCCAATCATATAGAAGAACAGAAAATAGGCGGAGGGGGTGGGGCAGAAGATCACATGATCTGCAGTCACAGACTTGGAAAAAAACACGTACAACACACTGTAACCTTTTCACTGCCAAACGAAAAAAAAAAAATTCTGTACCCAGTAGGAGAACGGGCTACTCTACAAGGACCAAAAGAGGTCTTAATGTGAATAAGGTTTATGGGACCATCTAGTCCATACAGATACCTTAGAGCTCAGGTGAGTTGATGCAAATGGGGTCCAGTGTGCATAGACCCTCAATGTAAGTTATAAGATTTCAACCTGTATCTGGAGAAGTTTTAATAAAGTGTAACCCCTTGTTGTGTGAACTAAAGCCTGTGTTGTGGTTTATGCCCTGGTGGTGGCCACATTTGTCTCCGAGCCCTTGGTGACTTCAGGCTGCAACAGTGAGAGGGTGAAAGTGACAGCGCTGAGGATTACATATGCAGTACTTGTCTATTAGGGATGCTCGTTCCAATTCCACGGAAATGCAATTTCCGCATTTCCAATCAGAAATTGCATTTCCGCATCCAAAATTGCATTTCCCAATTGGAATTCGGAAATCGGTAATACAAGTGCAGTAGGCTCATTTTTGCAGAAATTGCGGAAATTTGTCGAATTTAAATAGGATCCGAGGTGAACTTTTACTCTTTGCATAATTGTGTTCCTTTCCTATTGTTTATAGGGCATTCCTCAAGTCAAATACTTTTTTGTTTTTGTTTTAATACTCTATTTCCCTATAAACTAAATAAGCCACGCCCACAGGTTTTCAGAGAGCCTTTGCAGTAGCAAGGGCTCATGGGAGCTCAGTCTGGGCAGGAGGAGGGGGAGATGTTACTAGCCATTGATTTCAGAGGCAGAGGGGAGGAGGAGGGGGGATTAGGTTTTTTTTCACAGGCTGAGTGCTCAAGATACAGATAAGCCTGCCTCTGTGTAATGTTTACAAACAACATGGCTGCTGTCATTGTATCAAAGGAAGACATAATCATATCATATTCTATTAAAGCTGTTTGCAGCTAGATTTGCTGTGTAAACCATCTAAACTTTAGATAAGATATATAGACAAGTTACTTGTTATAGTTAGTTTTTCATCTCGGATCCGCTTTAACATTGATTTTCTCATAAACTCTTTTTGATTTTTTTTCCCTCTTGTTCCCACTTTTCTGCTTAAAGTGGACCCAAATTAAAAATACAAGATTTCAGAAATAAAATCTATTTTCTAAATTATAATAATAAATAGCAGCCTTTCAGCCACATGTTGACAAATATAAAATATTTTACATTTATTGGAGTAACCCCTCCCTTCCTTTCATATTGCCGGGACAGAATCCGGCAAATTGGTGGAGTAGATGGTGTCCGGCAATGGAGGAATTGCTAATGGCTGCCACCTGTATAACCCTAGTTATGAAAAGAGAAGGCTGAAAAGCATGCACTGAAATGCTCATAGGTTTGAAGGAGTGTTTATCTTTGTATGGGTCAGAGTGGTGCAACTAAATATTTTGAATTAAGAAAATGTTTGGTTTGGGTCCGCTTTAACATACCCTGAAAATTGGTGTTTCTAGCACCTACAGGGGCTTTGCTATTAACTGCTAAAGTCGGCAGCCATTGACTGTAAAGTAAAATGTGGAAAATATGCATTACCGATATGCGGTATACCGCCGACTAATGCCGAGTGTAATAGAAAAGCCCCCATAGGTGTTAGAAACACCACATTTTCAGTGTATGTTAAGCAGAAGAGGAACAAGAGGGGGAAAAAATCAAAAAGACTTTGTAGTTTTTCAGAAAATCGTTGTTAAAGTCAGTGGAAATTTCAGCGAAAAACGGCATCAGAATATGGAAATCGGTAGCGGAAAGCGGCATCGGTATCGGTAATCAGCAATGGCGGAAAGCGTCTTTTCCGCAGAAGCGGAAATTGGAAATTCTGACCATCCCTATTGTCTATATCAGAACCGCATATCTTGTTAATACCCGCGGCATACCCTATCTCTGCACCACTACAGCATTCTTGTTTATGGGTTAGAAACTTGATACAAATAATGTTGCAATACTGAATATAATCTGCGTGGTGCATTCTACATAAAGTTTCCTCTATATACATTTTTTTTTTCATTTTTAATCTACTGTATTTTACTGACGTGATAGTACATTTTAAACAACCCTGCTGATTAAACAATCATAACAACTGGTAGAAATGAAGTGACATTAACTAAATGAAAACCAACAGACCTGTGGGATTAATTATAGTAGGTGGTTTCTTGAAACTGAAGGTGCCACTGCTAATGGAATGATTTCATTGCTGAAAGTATTGTTAGAGGAAGCACAGCTGTTGTTCTATTTGTGAATCCACTGGGGTGATTCAACAAAGGATCAGTACAATGAAGAACACTGATAATTTGCTGTAGTCACTTGAAACATCCTATAATTTGCATACAATGTACTTTTTTTTTTCCTTTTGTTATTCTAACTTTCCTCTCACCTGATTGGATTGATAGGGAACTTGGCATAGCTTCATTGCTCTTCAATGTACATCTTATTTACAATCTCTTTTACTTGTCTGATTGTCCAGTAGGGGGGGATCACAATTGAGTTTGTCTGCAACTGAATAAAGGCATTTTTTAGAGTACTTTGCAATGAGGAGTGGCAAATGTTGTGCGAAAAGTATTGCAGGTTGTATTTGGGGTAATGCGGTATTTCCGTGGAAATACTGAATTCCAATCAGAAATGCAGAAATTTTAATTTTGCTGAATTTGAATGAGCATTCCTAAACAGGGATGCTCATCCGGATTCCGTTTATCCGGGTAACCCGGATATCCGAACTTTTTTCAGCTATCCGATTCGGATTTTTTAAAAAATCCAGATAGCTATCTACAGATAGTTTCACCCATGATCCAGATATCTGTGGATTTCTACCAGATATTCGAATCCGATTACTAGTTCAGTGGCAAAAAGGACCCCTCTCTCTCTCCCACAATTTGTTAGCGCATTTGGCTGTTAACCGAAAGGTTGGTGGTTCAAGCCCACCCAGGGATGGCCTTGCCTTTTGTGTTTTGTGAAGGGAACTAATGTACCCTTCTTAAACTTGAAGGTTGTATACAAATGTAAGCAGACTGCAGAGTGGCACAGCGGAAGTGTGCTGGGCCCATAACCCAGAGGTTGATGGATCAAAACCATCCTCTGCTAGGCATGATTTCATTTTTGCACCTCGCTTTATCGCATGGGCAAAACTGTTTCCATAGCCCTTAAAGAGAAAAAAGAATTAAGGGACCTGGCGTAACATAGATATTACGGTAGCTAAGACTACTCCTGTGCCTTTCTTGTAGTTGAAGAGATGAGTGAAATGGCTGGCTTCAGCCTGTAATGTTAGTTGACCTGGGTTCGATTCCCGTCCAATGTATGTGAGCTTGCTTTTGACAGCCTACAAATCTGTAGAAGAGAGAGAGAGAGAGAGAGAGAGAGAGAGAGAGAGAGATGGAAGGAGGGGGAGAGAGAGAGAGAGAGAGAGAGAGAGAGAGAGAGAGAGAGAGATGGAAGGAGGGGGAGAGAGAGAGAGAGAGAGAGAGAGAGAGAGAGAGAGAGAGAGAGAGAGAGAGAGTGGAAGGAGGGGTGGAGGTGTTTTTAATGTTTAAAAACATTTTTAAGGCATTTTAAAAGGCACTTCCGGTTTGTCTATTCGGATATCCGAATAGGTCGGATATCCGCAGATAATGCGTTCCGATATCCGCATTCACGCAGACATCTAAAAGGTTGAATTCGGATATCTGAACCGGATCCGGTTATCTGGATATCCGGATCAATTCGGATTTTAAAAAGTAGTATCCGAGCACCCCTGTTACAATTGTGTTTTGCAATTTTTGGTGTGAAAGAGCCCTGAATATATATACTGTATGCTCTAAGGTTGGGGTTGGGTTTTTCTTTTCCTTCCTGAGTTGCTGTGATCTGCATTAGTATGGGCAGATCTATTCACCCCAGCAATTGAATACCAGAATTCAATTGAAAAGCAGTGAATTCGCTTGGCTGGAGTATACCTTTAAGGATTTGACCTGATCCATGTACATATAGCGATCACATTTTCTGTAAACTCTGCACGCTTGGGAGCCTCAGGCAAACTTAATTAAAGTCAAATGAGAAATCAAAAGTAGAAGGATGTCCCTCCCTCACCATATTCCATTTTCCACCCGACAGAAATTTATTTGGCCAGAGCAATCATGTTTAGGATAATGCGTCGCAAACTCATTTTGTTTTATAAAATGAAATTCTGCGTGATAAAATGACTCAAGGCGCTATTTACATTGGAGTAAAATTGTATTGCTGGAATAACTTATGACTCTGATTGGCTATTTAGGTAAAGAATTGTTCTGAACTTTTTTTCTGTAGCGCAAGTTCCCAGAAGCCCAGTGGCGGCATCAAGCCCTGTTTAATATTTAATTTAAATAACACCTTTTCCCCAGCAGAGCAGTTTCCACTGAACTGCAGCTTTGGCTATGGCAAGATTTCATTCTCATTCAAAGTGTTTCATATTTTACTGTTAGGGCTAAAATCATTTTTTCCCAGCAACTTGATTAAGGAAATGTCCACTGAGTGAGATTCCCTCAGCGAAAGTCAGACTAAAAAACTGAAAGTAACATTTAAAGTTAAAGTGGTATTCTAGCTTTAATGCAAATCACTAATTCCCTGTGTAAAGGAGACATTGCAAGGATGTTCACATTATAAATCCCCAGTGCTATTTCAAGTGGCAAGCAATTCTCTTTCCCTACGCTTTATAAGCGCTTTTCTAAGCGCTTTTGCAAAGCATTTTTTTTCACCTCCTGACGCCAGTAGGAGGTGAAATATACCAGTTGCTGTCAGTTATATATCAGCTGCTGTCAGTTACAACTGAATGTACAAGGTAAAGTCCATGTTTCCCTATGGCTCAAGTGGTCAATATTACAATTTAACTGTGTGCTGACCAGGAAGCTGTTATGGGGTAATGGCCATTTTCAAAATGAAGGATGGAGATTTTCATTGATCACAGTGGACAAACAGGACGCAGGAGAGGAGAAAGAGATTGATGAGTAGACTACCCCTAAAGACCATGCCCATTTTTACTAAAATAGCCACACAACACAGCACATGAGTGATTCCCCTCCCCTTTTCCCCCACCAACAGACCTCTCTGTTCTTAAAGAAAACCTGAACTGAAAATTAAAAGTCAAAATAAGCATACACAAGTCATACTTACCTCCCGTGTAGTCTACTCCTCAGTCTCTTTCTTCTGTCCCGCGTCCTGTTTGTTCACTGTGATCTAGGGAATTTTCCGTCCTCCATTTTGAAAATGGCCGTTACCCCATAACAGCTTTCTGGTCAGCACACAGTTAAACTGTAACATCGCTTACTTGAGCCATAGGGAAACATGGACATTACCTGGTACATCAGTTTTCCTCTCAGCTATAAATGACAGCAACTGATATTTTATTGACAGCAACTGATATATTTCAGATCTGACAAAATATTGTCAGAACTGGAAGGGATTATTATCAGAAGAAAATGGTGAGCTTCTGAGAGGAACTGATGGCAAGGTAACTATGTAATGTTCATTTGAAGTTACCTCATGTGTTTATTTTAAATATTTTTACTCAGTACAGGTTCTCTTTAAGGTCTGATCACCCCCAAGTTGTTTATTTTTATTTTTTTTATAAATATTTATATCTTTATTTTGTTATTATTTTTTCCTATTTATTTATTTTTTTCAAATCCCTCTCTACCCCAGCCAGCCAATCACGGCGATCGGCTGTCATAGGCTTCTGCCTATGAGAGCCAATCGCTCTCTTGTCACCTATGTCTTGTCTTGTCACCCATGGGGACAGACATGTCACACAGCTGTCCCCAGTACAGCGCTGCTGCTGATCGCAGTGCTGTACATGCAAATAGACGGCGGTTTCACCATCTTTACAGTCTCCCGAGCGGCAATCGCCGCTCAGCGACTGAAGGTGGGGCGGAGCTCCGCCCCTCAAGCAGGATATGCGCCCACAGC
Organism: Hyperolius riggenbachi; assembly: GCF_040937935.1. Classification (NCBI taxonomy): domain Eukaryota; kingdom Metazoa; phylum Chordata; class Amphibia; order Anura; family Hyperoliidae; genus Hyperolius; species Hyperolius riggenbachi. Next base: position 508,755,617 of record NC_090647.1, on the reverse strand, counting down.
CTACGAGCAATCTCCTGAAGAACAGAGCCCCAGGACTTGACGCCAATCGGCTTTAGGCGGACCTTGGGCTGCCGCCGCGGCCACGCCCAACGGGGTTAGGCAGCCGGCGGGTAGTTAAACAATGCACATTGCCTGGCTATCCTGCTGATCTCTCTGATACTGGACCCTGAGCAAACATGCAGAGTAGATGTTTGACTTATGTTTGGCTGTGTTTACCGCATTCTTGTTTATATGGCTGACAAGTCTTTATGCTCTTTTATATTTTTCATAATTACTTTTTCAGTTTGTAGGCAGCTACTATTTTCAAAGAATTTTAGATAACTCATGGAGAACTCATGGAGAAGCATGTGATCCAGGGCCGGTCCGCCCATGAGGCGGGGTGAAACTTTTGCCTCAGGCGGCACTTCTGGGGGGGCGTCAGCCGCCCGTCCGTGGGTGTGGGGGGCCGCCCGAGCTGGAGGGGATAGCGGGCAGGGGTATTGGGCCTAGCGGCGGGGAGGGGGGGGTCGGACCCCCCCCCCCCCTCCCTCACCTGGGTTCCCCATCCTCCGCTCCCCTCCAGCTTTAAAAAGTTAAGTTGCCGCCGCTATTGTAAGAGGCACGGGCGGGGATCACTCACCTCTTCCGCATTCCAGCGTGCGCTCCACTGACGTCACTTCCTGCTACGCCGCCCACTGTATTGTAAGTGGACGGCGTTACAGGAAGTGACGTCAGTGGAGCGCACGTTGGAATGCGGAAAAGGTGAGTGATCCTCGCCCGTGCCTCTTACAATAGCTGCAGCAACTTAACTTTTTAAAGCTGGAGGGGAGCGGAGGACGGGGGACCCAGGCGAGGGAGGGGGGGGGGGGTTCGACCCCCTCCCCGCCGCTAGGCTCAATACCCCCTTCCTGCCCGCTATCCCATCCAGCTCGGCGGCCCCTTACACCCACGGCTTTGGGGGGGGGAAAGGGGGGCGGCGATTTCTCAGGCGGCAAAAAGTCTAGGGCCGGGCCTGATGTGATCAGTTTGGTCAGGTGACCGATACAGCATGTAAGGCTCTGATTTGCTATTGCTAATCATGATCATGTGCTACAGCAGAATGTGATCACAGAAACAAGGGTTATTAGACCAAATAAATATACATTTATACAGTTAGAGCGTTATAAGAGTACATGAATAAATGTCTACGCATTATAAGTCAAGTCAGCCCTGGTATAAGTTTATTGAAACATTATAGTAAATAATGATATATAAATCTACCCAATTGTAGTACAAGTAGTGTTTCAGTTATTTTTTGGTTTATAGTTATACATTATTTTATACAAGTATTAAAAGTATAAATGTTATATTGAATTGAAATGTAATTTTGAATTGAATAAGTCATATGAGATATAAATACAAGTATATTCCAACTGTAGTAAAAGTTTTGGAAATATTTATATTTTATCTTGAAAATTCAATAAAGAACATTGAAAGAAAAAAAAAAAAAGAATGTGATCACAGCAGATCTTTGAAAATCTCTCAGCCGATCAAACAAATCGCATGCTCCTCCATGAGTTCTCCTAGTCATGGCCATCACTAATTGCAACAGCCTACAGTTTTCCCCAAGTTTTCATTTTTAACAATCTCAGCCAAAAATGTCTACTAGTTACATAGGGCATACACACAAAACTTTGGTTAAGTTGCCCTGTGCAGAGAGCACATGGCAATTTTACCATTACTTATAGTGGGTTGCAAAAGTATTCGGCCCCCTTGAAGTTTTCCACATTTTGTCATATTACTGCCACAAACATGAATCAATTTTATTGGAATTCCACATGAAAGACCAATACAAAGTGGTGTACACGTGAGAAGTGGAACGAAAATCATACATGATTCCAAACATTTTTTACAAATAAATAACTGCAAAGTGGTGTGTGCATAATTATACGGCCCCCTTTGATCTGAGTGCAGTCAGTTGCCTATAGACATTGCCTGATGAGTGCTAATGACTAAATAGAGTGCACCTGTGTGTAATCTAATGTCAGTACAAATACAGCTGCTCTGTGAGGGCCTCAGAGGTTGTCTAAGAGAATATTGGAAGCAACAACACCGTAAAGCCCAAAGAACACACAAGACAGGTCAGGGATTAAGTTATTGAGAAATTTAAACAGGCTTAGGCTACAAAAAGATTTCCAAAGCCTTGAACATCCCACGGAGCACTGTTCAAGTGATCATTCAGAAATGGAAGGAGTATGGCACAACTGTACACCTACCAAGACAAGGCCATCCACCTAAACTCCCAGGCCGAACAAGAAGAGTGCTGATCATAAATGCAGTCAAGAGGCCCATGGTGACTCTGGACGAGCTGCAGAGATCTACAGCTCAGGTGGGAGACTCTGTCCATAGGACAACTATTAGTCATGCACTGTACAAAGTTGGCCTTTATGGAAGAGTGGCAAGAAGAAAGCCATTGTTTACAGAGCATAAGCATAAGAAGTCCCGTTTGCAGTTTGCCACAAGCCATGTGGGGGACACAGCAACCATGTGGAAGAAGGTGCTCTGGTCAGATGAGACCGAAATGGAACTTTTTGGCCAAAATGGAAAATGCTATGTGTGGCAGAAAACTAACACTGCACTGAACACACCATCCCCACTGTTAAATATGGAGAAGGCAGCATCATGCTCGGGGGGTGCATCTCTTCATCAGGGACAGGGAAGCTGGTCAGAGTTGATAGGAAGATGGATGGAGCCAAATACAGGGCAAACTTGGAAGAAAACCTCTTGGAACCTCTTGAAACTGTAGATGGTTGTATTGCGTTCCGGAGTTGGAGCCTAAGAAACGGCTACCACCACACACCCAGGCAAGGAGGGCAGCAGGCAGGCATGCACTCCCGCCCCGAGGTAGTGACCAAAACTAACAATACAGGACTCAGAAGGACTTTTGAGGCCCTAATTGTAATGAATCAACTTTAAATCCTTTAACGGGAATCCGTTATGGAGGGCAATTCTGCCATTGTCACCACTGGTAATGGGCGGGGAATGAAGGTTGGATTCCGGCTCGTAGTGGGAGCCTGCTGAGACCCATGCTGTAGCTGCCCTGACCGTGCTTTGCAGACCAGGCATCTGTGGTCAGATGGACCCTTGACCCAGCGGAAGACAAATCATGTCGAAAGCATTTGCCAAGAATGTTTTACTGAGGGCAATTTTTTTGCCATTTTTTTTAAATAGTTTGAAACTGTAGATGGTTGTATTTTTCAATTGTTTTAAAATGTAGATGGTTGTATTTTTCAATTGTTTGAAACTGTAGATGGTTGTATTTTTAAATTGTTTGAAACTGTAGATGGTTGTATTGCATTCCGGAGTTGGAGCCTGAGCAACGGCTACCACCACACATCCAGGCAAGGAGGGCAGCAGGCAGGCATGGTATGGTAATAGCTGGCGAGCTAATAGTTCCGCCACACCAGCTGTCAGACGCCGGGCAAGAGGGTGACTGGCCGAAATTGGCTTCTTCCGCTCAAAGACTTCCTTCACGGACACCTGGCTACTGCTGTGGGCAGAGGAGCAGGAACCGCTCAAGGGCAGAGGCGGTGTGAAGGAGGGTGGCTGTGAAGGTTCAAGGGAGAAAGCGGATGAAGACGATGCACCTGAAGGAGGAAGAGGAGAAGGAGGGTGGCTTGTCTTTTGAGGGGTGCTGCTTTTCCTCAGGTGTTCTTCCCATAGCTGTTTGTGCCTTTTCTCCAGGTGCCTTCGTAAGGCACTTGTCCCTACGTGAGTGTTGGCCTTTCCACGGTCAATTTTTGGAGGCAAAGAGAACAGATGGCTTTGCTCCTATCTGAGGCACACACCATACAATATTTCCAAACCGCTAAGCCCCCTTGGGGTGATGGCACTACGGTGGCATCAACAGCTGACCTTGAAGGGCATGTTGGCTGGCTGGCCATAGCTGGCGATACATGGCGCCGGACACTGCCCCCAGCTGTTTCTGAGGACGAGCTCCCTCTGCTTCTATCATGGAGTCTTCTCCTCCTACTCCTCTCTGGCTCCCCCTCTGAACTGTCCCCCTGGTCATCTCCTCTATTGGGAACATACGTGCCATCCGTATAATCGTCATCATAATCCTCCTGCACAGCTTCGCTTTCCTCAGACAACTCCACAACTGCACCAACTTCAGGTGGTTCATCATGCCCCTCCTCACACGTTACGTCCATACTATCGCCACCTAACTCAGATGTATGAGGTGGTGTACCTGTGCCTTCTTCTTGTTGTTGCAGTAGTGGCTGTGAATCAGTGATTTCACCACCACCACCACCACCAAATAACTCCTGCGAAGTGTCAAATGCAGCAATTTTGGTAGCAATAGCATGTATTGGGGATTTGCTATTGGCCTCTAAAATCAGCACACAATTATGATAAATTACTACTACATACAAAATTAATTATGATTTTCTCTGAAATTTCGCATTACAATTACGGTGCGTAATTACAAATTTCAATGCAACATTTCGCATTCACATTTGCAAAGTTTTGGCCCACGACTGCCCATACATCCATTATAATCTAGGGCCAATTTAGTGGTAAGCCAATTAATTTATCTACATTTTGGGATGTGTGAGAAAACACACAGAGACATCGGGAGAAAATACAAACTCCTTTTAGATACTGGAACCAGCACTAAAAGGTGAGGGTGCTATCCCCTACGCCACCGTTCTGCCCTCCTGCCACATGTTGAGAACCAAAGTTGTGGCTGTTACCTAAGTTACCTTCAGGCCTATTTGTCCAGATACTGCACAGCATAACGTTTTCCTGCTAGTTATAATGGCCCGTTATTGACACAGACAAAAAAAATGAGTGGAATACTATTCCTGTTGTGGGTTGTCTGTGTTGGAAACTCTAAGTCAACTAAATTGCTTTAGATGTCAACAAATAGTGACAAGAACAGATAATAAGGAGGAAGATACAAAGTTTGGATAATAGATCATGACATTAGGAAAGTAGATTGAAATAAAGTGACGTATTTTGTAACAGAATGTGAAAACAGTGCACAAACTTTAATTGCCTGTGGGAAATATTTTTCCTCTTCAAACTGAGCCGAACATATGGTATCCTCAGCATAGGGCAACACTATAGGAAAGCCATATGGCTGCCGGTAAGTGAGACATTGTGGATGTGCTGTACGATATTGTTAGAATGAAAGGCATACAATATTGTCAGCATATAAAAGCAATGAACGGGAGAATTTAATTGTAGAATTCAGCTGTAAAAATGTCAGAATAAAGTGATGTGTTCTTTTTTAGATGTACCAAGCAGAGATTTGGCTCTTTCATTGGCAGTAACAGAATCGCAATGCAAGGTGAGATCATTGAAGGAAAGGTTTATTTTTTTTCCTTCTCTTAAAAGGATTCTGCAGTTTCAAAGGGAAGATTACAAAAGTAAAAAAGTTTGGAAGAGTTTTTAAAAGTGACTTCCACAGTAACGTTGCATAGTAACTTTAACCGGTGCTATGCTCTAAAATAAAATATAAAGCAAACTTTTACTTAACGCAGAATGGAAATACAGCAGTTATGGTTTTCAGTGATTTCTCCCCATAGCTGTTTTTTCCTTTTTTAATATTAGTCTTTTATTTGGCTGCTTTTCTGTTATTTTCTCCCCATAGCTGATTTTTTTTCTTTTAACTATTACTACTTGGTTGTTTGGTGATTTCCATTAAAGCCATCTTTAAAGGGAACCTGAAGCGAGTACAATTATTTAAAATAAACACATGACGTAGCTGCAAATGAATATTACATACTAACCTCACCATCAGTTCCTCTCAGAAGCTCACCATTTATTTCTTACAGTGATCTCTTCCAGTTCTGACAATATTTTGTCAGAGCTGAAATATACTAGTTGCTGTCAGTTCTAAATCATCTGCTGTCAGTTACAACTGAATGTGCAAGGTTATGTCAATGTTTCCCTATGGGTCAAGTTTGTGAGATTACAGTTTAACAGTGTGCTGACCAGGAAGCTGTTATGGGGTAATGGCCATTTTTAAAATTGAGGACGGAGAATTCCATTGATCACAGTGGACAAATGGGATGCAGGAGAGGAGAAAAAGATTAAGAAGTAGACTACATAAAATGTAAGTATGACCTGTGTAAGGTTATTTTGACTTTTTATTTTCAGTTCAGGTTCTCTTTAAACAACAATGTGTAAATGAACAGAGGCGCCAAAAGAATAAAAGTAGCAAAAACTTAAAAAACCAAAAAAAAAATGGGGGAGGCAGTGGTGGACGTACCTCCTCCAAACAGAAACAAAAAACAGGTTGATATTATATCAACAAGCAAATTTATTTTTATTATACACTCCAAAAGGTCAAAACAATGCATTTTGCAGTTGGGGCCCTGCTTCATCAGGCAATAGGGAATGGAGCATACAGCAACAAGTGTTTATAAATCAGCCTAGCACCAATATGCCATTAATCTTAAGGGTATCTTACCTCTTCAGTTGTCAACAGTATAACAGTGTTTGATCAATAAAAAAATAGTTTTCCAATATATTGGTGTGAGTCATCTGAAAAGGTAAGGTACCTCCCCAAAACCCCTTTGTTGTTACTTAGAAAGTCTTTGCTACTTGTAGTTTGTCTATAATCTGGGAATCAGGAGAAAGTCCACCCAGGTCCCCAAAGGATTTGGAGAACAAAGTGGGAAATTCCCCGTAGGCACATATGGTGGTTGCAACATCTGCAACCCATCCTTGTGAGTATTTTACTACCCACCATTCTGTCCATTACATATGACCTGCACCATTTGGCTCCCGGTTTCTCTCCTCCCCAGGGGCGCCAAGATTTTTCCCCTCCCCCTTTTTGAGGAATCTGAGTGCTTTGAACCGCATATATATTGCCAATAATCGCCCAAGTAATTCCATTAAAACCTACAGTGCACAACTAGTAGGCAATGGGCATCGCCAAAAAATTGGGAGTTTTCAATTACAGTGGTCATGACAAGTTTCCAACCACTGGAAGCTACATTAGTGAGCATCTTCTCCACCTTGTACTGCTATTTAGTACATACTGTTTCTATGTTATCATTGTTAAATCTTCTTTGTGCACACAAATAAACCTGTCTGAAACCTGAGATCAGAGCCAGTCCAGGTTTTTTTTCTCTTTTTTTTTCTTTTGTAACCATGAGTATTCTATAGTTGTATAGCTTAATGATGATCAGATAGATAGATAGATAGATAGATAGATTTTTTTTCAAAAACATCAAGAAAAGTTACATTGATTCTATGCGAAAAAAAACCCCAAACAGCCTGTAATAAAACAAATGGTCCCATTATATTCTACGCAACAAGAACATTTTCATTCAAAATAATATAATGGCAATGCATTTTGTGAGTGCATATCCACTTCCTCAGGCCAAATAGCAGTGCCTAATAGTGCTTGTAGCCACGAATAAGGCACCTCATTTGTGGCTACAAGCACTATTAAGCACTGCTATTTGGCCTGAGGAAGTGGGTATGTACTCACGAAAAGCGTTGCCAGTGCAATAAAATTATATTAATATGTGAATTTGTCTTCATTGAGGTAAGCCATCTCACTTTTTTTCATTTTATTTTTTTTAACGCATTTTATCTTCTCTGGGTGCCTCTTTCCCCTTTATCCTATTCATGAATAGTAAATTTGAATAAGTCCACTCCTGTATCCTGCACCCACTACTGACTTCCCACTTCCACCCGTTATGACTTTCCTTATGTTTGATCGCTAATGCCTAAAGGAATGTACATGGAAGTTTGCTAATCATGTATGCAACCAGCAGTGTGAGGTGATAATTGTGGTCTACTGCACACAAGATTTTATTTCTATAAATTAATCTTTTTTTTTTTTTTTTTTTACCTAGCGCACGCTTTGCTCTTTAGACAGCCGGGGGTCTTTTGTTCCATTATATTTTGTCAACAAAGTAAAATGCTATTGTAGTGCTGGCTTGACTTCTGCTCATCTTACCCTGACTTCCTGACATCATTTCCTCTCTTACTCTGTCTGTGTATCATTGCCCGCCCCCCTCCCAGACACTCACACCCAGTTCTTAGAAAGTGCATTGCCATTGTGTGACTCTGCAGCTACTCAGCATGAGAAATATTGGGCAATCATAGAGGTACAGAGGTGAGGGAGGGGAAAACAGAAGGGAAAGAGGCTTTAGTCAATCAGGCTGCATTAGTTTTGTCTGAGGGGAAAGTAAAGAAGAATAAAAGAAAACCCAGCATGCCCTGCAACTTCCTTTGTGTGGCAGATGTACCAAATACGAGCCAGGGAAACTAGGGAATGATCTTTTATGGAAAAGTAAGAGTGATTTTTAACTTTTGGATTGCCTGGTTAGCATCCTTATTGCTTGTTTACCTGATAAAAAAAAAAAAAAGATTTTTGATTTTATGCCTGACAGTTACGCTTTAAAGTACCTGGTCAGGATCCTGATCACTAGCCAATACCTTCAGACCTGTAGGCAACAGTCTCCTGTTTCCTGTGGGAAAGGTGGGTTTCACTTCCTGTTACGTTTGTGCTGGAGTCTACTTACACGGTATGTGCCGTTAATTGGCTGGGAAGCCCTTCCCTGAAGTTTTATATAAGCCAGGTGGTACCTGGTTTCAGAGCGCTTTCCATTTCACTCTCAGTTCATACTGTATGTGAACTATTTCTCCTGCCAGGGGATTTTTAATGCTAATCAGCCTGTCAAGCCTGTCATGCAGTGCATGTAGATTGTTTTTGTTCAGTTTTGCATATTCTTTTGTCAAGAGCCTTGTGAATGGAGAAGACATGAGCCAATCACATCATTTTTACCAGTTCATATTATTAGTGCTAGCAAACAGATATAGTTCATAAGATTTGTTTCATGGTAATTGAAGGTAAAAACAAAAGAAATGTCAACACAATTCAAACACTTAAAGCGGACCTGAACTCAGAACTTCCTCTCTGCTCTGAAAGATAAGCAACAGCATAATAACCTTTAAAGAAAAATATGTGTTTGTTACAGCTGATAGAAACCCTGCAATACATCTGCTGTGTGTCTACTTCCTGTTTTCATGGAAGCAGACTTAGGGTTAACATCCTGTGTTTACAAATTAGCTGCTCTGGCAAGGCAGAGGAGATTCCTGAGCTGACACCGCTGAGAGGTCAAATTATAACTTGTGATTGGTCACAGATGATGGGGAATAAATACAGGGTGCATTTTTCTAGGTTTTCCTTCTTTCCTGTGCAAGAGTTCAGGTCCACTTTAGGCCTGACTGTACCTTAACCACTTCAGCCCTCAGTCGTTTTCACTTTATGCATCCGAGCAATGTTCACCTCCCATTCATTAGCCTATAACTTTTTCACTACTTATTACAATGAACTGATCTATATCTTGTTTTTTCCACCACCAATTAGGCTTTCTTTGGGTGGTACATTTTGCTAAGAGCTACCTTACTGTAAATGCATTTTAACAGTAAGAATAAGAAAAAAACAGTTTTCGGCCATTATAGTTTTAAAATAATACATGCCTCCATAACTAAAACCCATGTATTGTATTTGCCCATTTGTCCTGGTTATTACACCATTTAACCACTTGACACCTGAGGCATTTTTCCTCTTGTGGACCAGAGCAATTTTCACCTGTCAGCGCTCCTGCCTTACTTTTACCAATAACTTAATCACTACTAATCACAGCGTAATGATCTATATCTTGTTTTTCTTGCCACCAATTAGGCTTTCTTTGGGAGGTACAGTATGCCAAGAATTATTTTATCCTAAATGCATTTTAACATGAATAATAAGAAAAAAATATATAAAATGCATTATTTTTCAGTTTTTGACCATTATAGTGTTAAAATAAAACATTCTACTGTGGATAAAAGCCACACATTTTATGTGCCCTTTTGTCCCGGTTATTGCAACGTTCAAAAAATTTCCCTAGTACAATGTATGGTGCAAATATTTCATTTGGAAATAAAGGTGCATTTTTTCAGTTTTGCGTCCATCACTAATTACACGCCCATAAATTAAAAATTAATAGTAATATACTGCCTTGACATAAATTTTGAAAAAGTTCAGTCCCTAAGGTAACTACTTATATATTTTTTTTTTATGTCATTTTTTCCCCCCTTTTATAAATAAAAAAAAAGTTTGGGTATTATGGGAGGGTGTGGGAGGGAAATAGTTAATTATATCAGTCAGTGTGGGGATTTTTATTAAATAAAAAGCAATTTTGGTGCAATATACTATTTGGCCACAAGATGTCCTCAGTCGTCATTTCCGATTCACGTACGTAAGCACGTGAATCGGAAGTAATCCGTGGCTGTGTAACACAGGAAGATACAATGAATGCCGGCGTCTCGTAGACGCTGGTATTCATTGAATCGGGGACTCAGATTTATGAATGGGACCTGCGGTCCCATTCATTAACTTCCCCTCTAAGCGGCGGTAACGCCGGTGCGCACGCACGCGCGAACGGGAGCGAGCGGCGGCTGCATGCCGCTGCAGACTTGTTTTCACGGCCCTGCTGCATCCTGTCTTTTTTAAAGGGCCGTGAATATACTGCACGGCATGCAGCAAGTAGTTAAATTATGTCCCTATCACAATGTATGGCGACAATATTTTATTTGGAAATAAAAGTGCATTTTTTCCGTTTTGCATCCATCACTTTTTACAAGCTTATAATAAAAAAATTTTTTTAGAAATATTTTATCTTTACGTAGATATTTAAAAAGTTTAGACCCTTAGGTAAATATTTATGTGGGTTTTTTTTATTATTGAACATTTTATTTGGGTATTTTTGTGAGGGTGGGATGTAGATAGTAATTTTTAGTAATGTAAATTTATGTTTATTTATTTATTTATTTATTTTTATTAAGATGTAGTTTTACTTTTTGGCCACAAGATGGCAACCTTAGGTTTGTTTACATGACGTCACTCTAAGCGTAACATGTACGCATAGAGGGATGTAGAGGGGGGGGGGTCGTAGGAGGCAGAAAAAACTAGGCTTCCGAGAGAAGCTGTCGCTTTTTCTGCAGAGGAGAGGAATCAGTGAACGGGCACCATAGCCCGATACATTGATTCCCTGGCTAACAAACCGTGGGCCGGGAGCGCGCGGGAGTGCACATAGCCTCCTGGGCGTAGCTTCTATGTCCATGAGGGGAAAGTAGTTAAAGAACCACTATCCAGTGGTGCTCAGCAGAGCTCGATTATTCGAGTAGCTCGAATATTCGAGCTCTTTTTCAGCTATTCGAGCTCGGTATTCAAGCTCCGAATAGCTGGAGCTATTCGAATGGGCTATTCGAGTGAACTCGAATAGCCCATTCACTATTCGCGCTATTCGAGCTAACAGCGCTATTCGAGCTCGAATACCGAGCTCTAATAGCGTCATAGCCCAGATTGATGTCCTTAGAGCCAATCAGAGGGCTCCCAGGCCCTCTGACGGCAGCCAATCACAGAGGGGGACCCTGGCCAGCCCATACCCTATAAATAGCGGCCGCCATGTTCCGTTTTTCCGTCCTTGCCTGACTTTGCACAGAGAGAGATCTGCTCCTTTGTGCTTTGGCTTAGCAAGAGCTTTATTGTGGTCAATCACCTAGCGTTTTTGCTCACATACACCTCCTATATACACCTATATTGTTGTTAGTTAGATAGACATTGTATTTTAGTTAGTAGCTTTTGTGTTACATAGAGAGAGACAGCTGCTGCAGGCTTACAGCTTTAGGCCTCAGGGCCTGCCTGTGTGGGCAGCTGTTCTCTCCTGTCCTCTGTTTATTTCTCATCAATACCAGTATTTCTGCTGTCCTTTACTACTGATTGATTGTATTTTGTATTGTAGTTATATACTGTAACTGTACTAGGACACTCACTGTCACTGTTCATAGGCTAGCTCCTGCGTGTGCGTGCACTCACTGTCTGTGTACACACACTCTATTTCCTTCTGATTACTACTGATTATTGTAACTGCTAGTTGTACTTCCTGACTGTTACTACTTACTTACTGTACTAGGGACACTCACTCAGTCACTGTTCATAGGCTAGCTCCTGCGCGTGTTTGCGCGTGCGTGCACTCACTGTCTGTAGTGTACACACACTCTATTTCCTTGTGATTACTACTGATTATTGTAACTGCTAGTTGTACTTCCTGACTGTTACTACTTACTTACTGTACTAGGGACACTCACTCAGTCACTGTTCATAGGCTAGCTCCTGCGCGTGTTTGCGCGTGCGTGCACTCACTGTCTGTAGTGTACACACACTCTATTTCCTTGTGATTAGAGATGAGCGTAATGACCTAATTACGATTTCGCGAAATTTCGCGTAATTAGTGTAATTACGATTATGGCCGTAAGTACATAATCGTAATGAAGAAGGATTTCGCGAAATTTCGCGTAAGCTTAATTTTCGTGTAATTTTCGCATTACAGTCGGTATTACGAAATTAATGCGTATGGCCATGCTCCCAAGCGGAAAAGTTGACGCATGTATCAATGTTAGGTAGCCGCCGACTTTAAGGGTTAATAGCAAAGCCCCCTTAAATGCTAAGAGCCTCAAATTTGGAGAATATATTAAGGAGATCAGGAGGAATAAGAGGAAAATTTTTTTTTCAAAAAGACCTTATAGTTTTTGAGAAAATCGATGTTAAAGTTTCAAAGGAAAAATGTAAATATTTAAAAACCCGCCGACTTTAACGGTTAATAGCAAAGCCTGCTTAAAGTTTAGGAACACCAAATTCCCAGGGTATATTAAGGGGATCAGTGGGAATAAGAGGAAAAAAATTTTTTCAAAAAGACCTTATAGTTTTTGAGAAAATCGATTTTTAAGTGTCAAGGGCGAAAATGTCTTTTAAATGCGGAAAATGTCAGTTTTTTTTGCACAGGTAACAATAGTGTATTATTTTCATAGATTCCCCCAAGTGGGAAGAGTTTTACTTACTTCGTTCTGAGTGTGGGAAATATAAAAAAAAAACGACGTGGGGTCCCCCCTCCCAGACCTCTTTAACCCCTTGTCCCCCATGCAGGCTGGGATAGCCAGAATGCGGAGCACCGGCCGCGTGGGGCTCCGCACCCTGACTATACCAGCCCGCATGGTCCATGGATTGGGGGGTCTCGGAAGGGGAGGGGCAGCCAAGCTTTCCCCTCCCCCTCCGAGCCCTTGTCCAATCCAAGGACAAGGGGCTCTTCTCCACCTCCGATGGGCGGTGGAGGTGGAGGCCGCGATTTCCTGGGGGGGAGGTTCATGGTGGAATCTGAGAGTCCCCTTTAAAAAGGGGTCCCCCAGATGCCCACCCCCCCTCCCAGTAGAAATGAGTATAGAGGTACTTGTACCCCTTACCCATTTCCTTTAAGAGTTAAAGTAAATAAACACACAGACACTTAGAAAAAGTATTTTAATTGAACAAAAAACATAACCACGAAAAAAGTCCTTTAATATTCTTAATTAACCATTAATACTTACCTGTCCCTTTAAATAAATGATCCCTCGCAATATCCTCGGAAATGTTCTATCAGTTACAATGTAACAAAGTTATTACAATGTAACAACTTTGTTACATTGTAACTACGCCGCACCCGACGTCACTCGCCACCGCCGCCGCCGCCGCGTCTGTGCTGCACGGACCCGACAGAGCTTTGAGCTATAGCTCAGAGCTCTCTAAGCATCTTTGTATTTGGGCTCCAAGGAGCCCCATTGGTCCTTAGCAGACCAATGGGGTTTGAAAAAATTTGAAAAAATTTTTTTCCTCTTATTCCCACTGATCCCCTTAATATACCCTGGGAATTTGGTGTTCCTAAACTTTAAGCAGGCTTTGCTATTAACCGTTAAAGTCGGCGGGTTTTTAAATGTTTACATTTTTCCTTTGAAACTTTAACATCGATTTTCTCAAAAACTATAAGGTCTTTTTGAAAAAAAAAATTTTCCTCTTATTCCTCCTGATCTCCTTAATATATTCTCCAAATTTGAGGCTCTTAGCATTTAAGGGGGCTTTGCTATTAACCCTTAAAGTCAGCGGGTTTTTTATATTATACTGAGCGTTACGGTTTAACGCGAAACTACGGTAGCGTTTAATGCGAAATTACGGCATGAACGAAACGCAAAATTACGCGTTGAAAATTACGCTTACGGTATTTTCAATTACGATTTTAATGGCAATTACGCTACCGTAATTTCGCATCGTAATCGCAAATTTCGCATGCGTAATTTTAGTAATGCGAAATTACGAAAATTTCGGCTCAACTCTACTTGTGATTACTACTTATTATTGTAACTTCTAGTTGTACTTCCTGACTGTTACTACTTACTTACTGTACTAGGGACACTCACTCAGTCTCTGTTCATAGGCTAGCTCCTGCGCGTGTTTGCGCGTGCGTGCACTCACTGTCTGTGTACACACACTCTATTTCCTTGTGATTACTACTGATTATTGTAACTGCTAGTTGTACTTCCTGACTGTTACTACTTACTTACTGTACTAGACACTCACTCAGTCACTGTTCATAGGCTAGCTCCTGCGCGTGTTTGCGCGTGCGCGCACTCACTGTCTGTAGTGTACACACACTCTATTTCCTTGTGATTACTACTGATTATTGTAACTGCTAGTTGTACTTCCTGACTGTTACTACTTACTTACTGTACTAGGGACACTCACTCAGTCACTGTTCATAGGCTAGCTCCTGCGCGTGTTTGCGCGTGCGTGCACTCACTGTCTGTTGTGTACACACACTCTATTTCCTTGTGATTACTACTGATTATTGTAACTGCTAGTTGTACTTCCTGACTGTTACTACTTACTTACTGTACTAGGGACACTCACTCAGTCTCTGTTCATAGGCTAGCTCCTGCGCGTGTTTGCGCGTGCGTGCACTCACTGTCTGTAGTGTACACACACTCTATTTCCTTGTGATTACTACTGATTATTGTAACTGCTAGTTGTACTTCCTGACTGTTATTACTTACTTACTGTACTAGGGACACTCACTCAGTCAGTGTTCATAAGCTAGCTCCTGCACCTGTTTGCGCGTGCGTGCACTCACTGTCTGTAGTGTACACACACTCTATTTCCTTGTGATTACTACTTATTATTGTAACTTCTAGTTGTACTTCCTGACTGTTACTACTTACTTACTGTACTAGACACTTACTCAGTCACTGTTCATAGGCTAGCTCCTGCGCGTGTTTGCGCGTGCGCGCACTCACTGTCTGTAGTGTACACACACTCTATTTCCTTGTGATTACTACTGATTATTGTAACTGCTAGTTGTACTTCCTGACTGTTACTACTTACTTACTGTACTAGGGACACTCACTCAGTCACTGTTCATAGGCTAGCTCCTGCGCGTGTTTGCGCGTGCGTGCACTCACTGTATGTGTACACACACTCTATTTCCTTGTGATTACTACTGATTATTGTAACTGCTAGTTGTACTTCCTGACTGTTACTACTTACTTACTGTACTAGACACTCACTCAGTCACTGTTCATAGGCTAGCTCCTGCGCGTGTTTGCGCGTGCGCGCACTCACTGTCTGTGTACACACACTCTATTTCCTTGTGATTACTACTGATTATTGTAACTGCTAGTTGTACTTCCTGACTGTTACTACTTACTTACTGTACTAGGGACACTCACTCAGTCACTGTTCATAGGCTAGCTCCTGCGCGTGTTTGCGCGTGCGTGCACTCACTGCCTGTAGTGTACACACACTCTATTTCCTTGTGATTACTACTGATTATTGTAACTGCTAGTTGTACTTCCTGACTGTTACTACTTACTTACTGTACTAGGGACACTCACTCAGTCTCTGTTCATAGGCTAGCTCCTGCGCGTGTTTGCGCGTGCGTGCACTCACTGTCTGTAGTGTACACACACTCTATTTCCTTGTGATTACTACTGATTATTGTAACTGCTAGTTGTACTTCCTGACTGTTACTACTTACTTACTGTACTAGACACTCACTCAGTCACCTCGCCCACCAACCCCCTCCATTAAAGTACACCACTTTTCACCCGCCCTTTTTAAAAAACTTTTGTGTTTACGCCCAAAACATCAAAGATGTCTGGAAGTGGCAGCCAGCGCGGTTTGGGCAAGGGGAAGGGCAGCAAGGGAATCAGGAGGAGAGGGAGCAGCATTGTGGCAAGCCGCGGGCGCGGCCGCGCCACCATGCACAGTTCCGCAGCAGCAGCAGCAGCGTCAGTGGCTAACATTCCTCCTATAGCCACTGGCCGTGGACGCCTTGGGCGCCGCCCAGCAGGAGCATCTGCAACTCACGCTGCAGAGACACAGCAGCAGCAGCGTGTAGCACCTGCTCCGAATTTCCTTCAGCCGGGTCGGAAACGTCCCATTGAGGAAAAGGATGCAGACACTGTGGTGCAACTGATGACGGAGGATAAGCAGCCCGCCATCAGCTCTGCATCCGAGGCCTCCGCCCTCACCACCACCACCACCACCCCTGTTCGCAGCAGCCGCCCAGCAGGGCCTGGGGAGGAGGCCAGTTCACCGTCAGTCACCGACCTGTCACTCAGCAGTCTTTTTACCCCAGGCACCATCAGGGTATTGTCTGCTGTTGTTGGCGATTTTGAGGAGGAGATGCTGATGGGCACTTTGGGGGAGGAGGGATTGGACAGCAAGACTGTGGCGACAGTCAAGCAGCCCATCCATGCATCAGGAGAGGAGTTTGGGGGGTCATCATCCCAGCAGGACATGTTTCAGGAGGGGGAGGATGATGATGACACGGTGACAGAGACTGGGTGCCACCAGCTCCAGGGGATGTCGTCATCAGCAGCTCTGAGGAGGAGGAGGAGGATGCGCTTGTGGGCCTTGCAAGGAGGCGCATCATTGCAAGCATTGGCAGCAGTAGGCAGGTCCCACAGCCTGCTGGTGTCTCGGGCTCAGCAGCAGCAGCAGCAGCAGCATCTGCCAGTACCACCACCTGCCGCACCCAAGCCCCCCCCCCCCCCCCAACCACCACAGGGAGACAGGCAGCAGCGGTTCCATGCCGTAGGGGGTTGTTTTTGTCACCAATCTGGCGATTTTTCACCATGCCCACAGTGTACAGCAAGTACGCCACTTGCAACCACTGTCAGCGGAAGTTGAGCAGAGGTGCAGACCCCTTAAAGTTCAGCACCAGCTCGCTCATCAACCACCTTGCTGCGAAACATTTCCACCAGCATGAGGAGTTCCAGAGGCTGAAGGCATCTGGTGCTGGCAGTGGCACCACACCCATCACTGCACAGCCTTCAGCAGCAGCAGCAGCAGCAGCAACAGCAGCCACCCGCCCTCCTGCTCCTCCAGCAGCACCAGCAGGAGTGCGGAAACGCACTGCTCCTCCCCCCTCTGCAACTCCTGCCGCCGACACTGAGGCCTGTTCTGGCAGCCAGTCCTCAGTGGCCTCCTCTGCTGTGTCCGCTGATTCCCGTGCCAGCAAAAGGCCACGCCAGAGCCTTTTGAGCGAGTCCTTCCAGGGGGTGGTTAGGGCTCTGCCTCCCAGCAGCCGTCGCGTGCGGCAGCTGAACGGCTTGCTGGCATGGGCCATGTGCTCCCAACTCCTGCCGTACACGCTCGTGCAGGAGGGGAGCGACATGCGTGCGCTGCTTGCTTGTGCAGCCCCAGA
The DNA here is from genome assembly GCF_040937935.1 of Hyperolius riggenbachi. Taxonomy (NCBI): domain Eukaryota; kingdom Metazoa; phylum Chordata; class Amphibia; order Anura; family Hyperoliidae; genus Hyperolius; species Hyperolius riggenbachi. Next base: position 508,738,071 of record NC_090647.1, on the reverse strand, counting down.
CTGGCAGCTCCCCAGCAGACACTTCTTCGCCCGCAAGGCCATTCCTGCACTGCACCGCTTTGTGATGGCCAATGTGGAGCGAGGGCTGGAGCACGCGGTTGGTGAAAGGGTCCAAGTCACCATGGACTCCTGGAGCAGCCGCTTCGGGACAGGCCGCTACCTGTCCTTCACTATCCACTGGGTCAGCTTGGTGGAAGGGGGTGAGGATGGGAGAGCAGCAGCGGGCACAGCAGCAGCAGCAACACAGTGGGTGGTGCCACCCCGCAGGGTCAGGGGAACTGCAGCAGGTTCCTCCGATCCTCTGCCATCCTCCGGCACACCTGGCCAAACCCCCCGCCTCAGCAGCAGCGTGAAGGCCCGCCACTGCCAAGCGCTGCTGCACTTGGTCAGCCTTGGGAAGACCAAGCTAACGGCAACCCATGTGTTGGCCAAACTCCAGGAGCAGGAGAGGATTTGGCTGACCCCCAGAGGCCTCAGAGTCGGAGAGGTGGTGGCCAACAATGGGGCCAATCTGGTTGCCGCAATAGACAGGGGAAACGTGACCCTCATCCCCTGTCTTGCCCACGTGCTGAACCTGGTGGTGCAGAAGTTCTTGCGCACCTACCAGGGGATGGGCGAACTGCTGGAAACTGCAAGGAACGTTGTGCGTCACTTCCGGCACTCGGCTGCAGCCTGTGCGAGCCTGGAAGACGTGCAAAAGGAGCTGGAGCTGCCACGCCATCGGCTGATCCTTGACGTTCCGACTCGCTGGAACTCCACCCTGGCGATGTTGGAGCGTCTGGTTGAACAGAAGCACGCTGTCAACCAGTACCTTGCCCTGGCCACTGTTTCCGCCGCTCAGAGAAGGGACAAGACCAGCAACATCCCGTCCATCGTCCCCGATGATGACTGGAGGCACATGCAGCAGGTGTGCTTAGTGCTGGCTCCCTTTCTGCAGGCCACTAACATGGTGAGCAGGGACCATGCTATGGTCTGCGAGTGGGTGCCCCTGGTTTGTCTGCTGAACAGGGCCCTCGATGCTTTGCTGGAACAGGGAGCGGCAGCCTTGGACCAGCAGGAGCGTCATGCAGCTGCACTGTCCACCTCTGAGGGGGAGGAGGAGGAGGACTTGGTGGAGGTCCCTGACCTTGCTGCTGATGAGGGGGATCAGCACAGCGCAGCTGAGTTGGTGCGGGGGTGGAGAGAGGATGAGGCGGCAGAGGAGGAGGATGAGGACAGCAGCACTGCCATCGATGTGCCAGCACACGTGGCCCGCCTCTTCCCAATGGCAGCGCACATGCTGGCGTGCCTGCGCAGGGACCCCAGAGTGATCCAGATGAAGCAGAGGGAGGAGATCTGGATCAGCATGATGTTGGACCCACGCCTCAAGGGGAAGTTGAGCCAGTTCCTGCCGCCTGCAGGAGGAGACCCAGCGCAACAAATAAGGAGCTTGCAGCAGGCCCTTGTTGAGCGCTTGGAGGAAGCCTTCCCCCAGCCTTCCACCCCCACTGTCCAGCCAGCACAGAGGCAGCAGCAGGTGCCTGCATCCAGCAGCAAGCGCCCCACAGACCTGCTGTCTCTCAGCAACGAGCTCTACAGGACTGTAGTGGCTCCAGCAGCAGTGACTAGAGAGGAGGTGCATGCAGCAGCATCCTCCTCCGGTCACAGCCAGCGCCTGACCCGTATGGTGGCTGACTACATGGGGTCCTACAGCGGGCTTGACAGCGATGCCCCTGTTGATCCCATGGAGTATTGGGTCAAGCGCCTGGAGATCTGGAGCGAGCTGGCGCAGTACGCCCTGGAAGTGCTGTCCTGTCCCCCTTCCAGCGTGCTGTCCGAGCGCTGCTTCAGTGCA